>NW_010121351.1:50969-77026 GCF_000699245.1 Pterocles gutturalis
AGAGAAAAAAAATTCTTAATATTACTGAGACACTAGCAATGCTTAGTGCAGGGTAGAGGAATGATACTAGCTTCCTGGTCTGGATGAAGTCCTAACTTGGACTGGAGTTTGAGCTTCACACTGCTTTTAGTATCTATGGCTAAATTTCATAAAGTGCAGACTAGGACTAAGTTTGAGCTACAAGCTGACTCAGTTTAGCTCCTATAGTTCTTGGGAAGTGATTGCATTTCAGACATAGTAAAGCACAGGGTTTTAGAAGAAAGGCATCACAGACATAGTAGCTTAAGTCCACTGCTCTGCAGTGAGTGTTGCTGGAGGAATAAAAGGATCCTGTTAAATCTCACTGGAAAATCAGAATAAAGCTAGTTGGAAATGTTTTGACTAGCGATTGCTCCCAAAGGTCTCTCAGAACAAAGACAGTGTTACGCGACTGCTTTGTGATTCAGGCTCTAGGCAGGCTCTAACTGCAGTTTTGAGAGCTGTCAAAAAGGGTTGTCAAATATGTTACTGTGGAGAAGGTCTTTGAGAAGGTCTTTGATGTACAGAAGGAATTAGATGATGGAAAAGGCTGTAGGGTGCTGTTAATTCTGCTGTGCCAAGCATATGAAGTCTTAGAAACTGTGGGCAGGTGAACTGTTTTCTCTGGAGTGCATACAATTTTTTTTCCTCTCAGATTCAACAACACAAAAAGCTTTTCTGAAGAGAGGGCAAAAGTCTGCTGCTATATTAATGTTTTTCCTAGAAGTGGCATAATAAACATATGCATGTAAAGAATGAGAGCTTTGCTAAAGCTTTCTCTAATTACAGGTGATTCCCTGAGGAGACCCACTGAGGAAGGTGGCTTCTGCCTTTATCCTCAGAGAAGCACTTCTTGCAGAGTAGCTTCTTTATTTTAAGGGCAGCAGCAAAGTCGTTGTCTTGTACTTCTTCAGGAAACTTAGGTTTTGGTGTGTCCGCTTTTGGAGCAGACCATCCCATTTGGGTCCTCTTTTGAGAAGAGCTCACTCTGCCGGTCACAGGATAATTGGGAGTAGTCTGCAACTTATGAGTTCTGGTTGTTCTTGTCTTAAGTACTGAAAGAATGAAAAATCTTTGGGCTTGAGGCTTTCAGATACGTTATTTAATTTTGAAATGAATGATACTTTGCTTTCTTTCCTTATGGCGCATTGTTTAGTACTCTTGGCTAGATTAAAGACTAGTAACGAAAACGTGTGGTCCCAGGTTGCCAGAAGCAGTGCTTAATCAAACAGTAGTGCATTGCACACCCAAAGATAAAAAGATTTGGCTCTTTAGGGACACATGAGTGAGTGACACCTGAACAGAGCATAATTGCTGCAGCTGAGACTACCCCTAAGGGCTGAGCTGACCTGGCTGTGTGCCTGACAGCGTACACATCATCATCAGAAACCTCGGTGCAGTGAGGAGGTTGGTTCCCTTTGGAGGAGTTTGCTGAGAAGAGAGAGACACAATGCAAGAAGTTGCTATTTTAAGTACTTAGAAAATAATGGGAAAGAGAGTGGCACCACCAGAAACCTTAAGAGAGAAGATAGGACGTTGTGGCCAAGCTGGATCTTGGGCTTATTTCGGGCACAAAGTGGTATTTGCTTCTGCTGGACTTGTCTCAGTCTGAGGGATCAGCACCCAGCCCTTGGGTGGTCACTTCCTAGGCAGAATTTTTAGGGTGAGATTCTGTTATGTGAAGTCTGGAATAAGCAATTACATGAGTACTAATCTCAGTTTTAGCTCAGACATTCTTACGACAGAATTGCCACTGATGTGAAAAAAGTTGGTCCTTTCATCCTGCAGGCTGAGATTTATTTCTAGTATGTCTGTCTTGTAAAATTCTCCTTCTTACTCTCTGAAATCATGGTGACATACCAAGCAGTACTGCTTTAGAAGCTACCTGGTTTCTTTTCTTCACAGTGCAAGCCGCCTCTGAAAGTGAAAGACCTGTTTATAGACATACAGGATGGCAAAATTTTGATGGCACTACTGGAAGTCCTGTCAGGGCAAAAGCTGGTACGTATACAAGAGGGAGAAACCTCCATAGGTGTGGAGCTCTATATGGTACAAGCAACAATGTATGGACATCCAAGGAATAAGAGTGAATTTGGTCCTGTGTCTTGGGTACAGCAGTAAGCATTTCAGCAACTTCATTGTAATTTCTTTACATTACAGGCTGGTGTCCTGAGCTGTAACTTAGATTTCAAGGAAATACAGAACTATGGTGTAAATGGTGTGTGATCAGTGTAAATGTTCCTTCTGCTCAGGTTTTTTAAGATATTAATACATTAATGCTCACATGTTCTGTTTGGAAATGACCCAAGTCACGTTACCAAGAAAAGATACATTTGCTGTATTATTTTTTAATCCATAAATTCTGTTTCTATTTAGTCTATGATCATTATGACACTTAATAGGTCTGCTGATGCTTGGTGTACTTGTGAGTTTAGTTCTGGTAACCTGGCTCAGGTTTCATTAGTCTTACTGATACGGTCTAAATCAGAAGGGCAAAGTTTCACTTATCAGAATCTTCTTCTCTCCTTTCTTTGTAAGAGCTGTATAAAGTTCCAAGTACCAGAAATGGAAACACCCAGTGCAAATATAAATGACCAATTACAGTTGACTTTAATGTTGTCTTTCTACATCAGTGTTGTCAGCAAGTACTCTCTTTTAAGTGGGTATTACACTTGGATAAGAGGAGAGACCAGGAGCCGTCTCACCACTGCAGATGCACTTGCAATCACCCGGTGATGCTCTGTATACTGCAGCAGGAGTGGCCATTGTGGTCAGACATGCAGAACCACCTATTCTTTAATATTCTTGCAGTTTTGGGAAGCTGTAGCAGAAGCAGCAATGTCTCTGTGTGCATTCACACAGATTGCATTGAGAGCCGGGCTGGAAAGGAATTGAAAGGGGAAACACATCATGGTAGACCTTAGGCTATGCCTTGGGAGGTCAGGGAGGAGGACAAGGAAGGAGGTAAGGTCAGCTGGCCAGACTTGTTGTGCTGGCAGTTAGGTATTCCTGCACATGTCATAAAAACAGCGTGCCAAAGTGGAATTGCAGGGAGCCAGGCATGCAGCAAAACTGTTTTATCTTTGCTAAAGTGAAGGCTTCTGCCTCCCACCTGCCTGTGCCTGCTGTGAAAACTGCTCATGCCTCCTAATGAGGATCATTTAATTTAATTCACAAAAAAAAGAAAAAACAACTATTATTATGAATTTCAGGTAACTTTGATCCTGTGACTGTGGTTGAGGAGTAATTACATAAATAATCAACATGGCAGGTTCTGGAGGTTGATAACATCTGGAGAGCAGAAAAGCTGGTTGCTAACCCTGTTTTGCTAAAGCAAGGGCAGATCATGTAGTTGAAACACTTTACTGATCAGAAAATATGGCAATAATTTTATATTGGTCGATTTCCTTAGCTTTATTTTGCCTCTGTATCTGTAGGTTTTTTAAGCTTGTATGTAGTGGTGAATAATTCCACCGTTTTTAAAAACAGCATGGCTCTTGTTTTTTCTAGATGCACGAATACAAATCTTCAACCCATCGCATTTTTCGTTTGAACAACATAGCCAAAGCACTTAAGTTCTTGGAGGACAGTAATGTGAGTATTTTCAAAGGCTGGTCATAATATCTTCTCTTGATGTATATTGAAAATTGTAATGGTTATAATTGTATCTACTCTGATGCACTGCATGTAGGTAAGAGGAATGCATTGCTTAAAGGCACTGGGACTTACCTTAGCAGCAAGGCTGAAAAGCCACATAAAAATGCAAAATGAGAACACCTACAGAGTCTAAACCAAGGATTATGTGTTCATTTTATAATGTAAAAGTTCAACAGGCTTAAAGGATCAGGAACCTAATATTAAAAGAAAATAAAAAAGAAATGTAAGTAATCTTATGAACTGGGTCTTAGCGGCATTACTTCAGTTATGCTGAAGGTAGATGACTTTCTTTCATCAGAAATACTTTCAGTATTACAAATCATGTATTTATCTGGTAAACTGCTGCAGCAGCTGATCATGAGTCAAAGGCAAGAGAAAATTAAATCTGGGAACATGACATAAATACATAATTCCAGGAATCAAAACCTTATAAGGATATAACTTCCCTCATAGTCAGTGTGGCCTTACTTCAAGATCACTTCCTAAAGCTGTAAGTGACCAAGCCAGATCAGACCCTGTAGCTTGAAATTATTCAATCCTTTTTTCTTTTATGATTTCTCCTATAGGGCTTTATTCCAAAGCCCTATGGATGTGGCCTGTGTCTTGAAAACTCTCTGCTCTTAAAAAGTGTTGAGAAGTGATGCTGTCAAGAGAAATCCCAGCCATATCACAACTCATACACCTGGTATACCCAGATCTTTCAGAAAGAGAAAACTGATATTGGACTCTGGCCCATAAAGGACTGGAGGACTCCCGCTATATGAAAGATTTTTTAATCTAGTGTCTGAAGTACAGTTTTGCAACTTCTCCACTCTGCCATCTGGGAAGAAAATGTAATTGATGATCCTGTTGACTCCAGGGTGCAAGTACTCCACAGGGTTTAAACTTAATGGATGAGGAGGGATCTGGTGTGTGCATAGGGGCAAAACCCTGCCTGCTGTGGAATGCCACAACAGTGAAGGATGCCTCTTTGCTGCTACCCTGCAATGAGTTTGTCTCTTGCTCCAGGGGTACTAGAGCAGGGCTAGTCAAGCAGGAGAGTCACTGCAACCCCAGTGCAGGAATGAGCTTGATGTGAAGCCTTTAGTGGATCTTTTATGTCCTGAAAGATGTAGGAGGTTTAACCTCCTTTGCCTTTTTCCCAGGAGAGGATGTGAGAGGTCAAGAAGTTGTCCAGTAACTTCCAGGTGTTCCAGTCTCCTCTTGGATACTCCATCAGGAGGGGCTGCTCTGGCCCTAAAGGTGTATGTCTACATGTCCTACTATAGAACTGCTAAGAAATATTTTACAAGTTCTCAGATTTCTTAACAGTTTCCCAGTTGATAATTTTTACCCAAATCCAGCTGAGGCCCACTGGCAGAAGAGAATTTTTTTCTCTGTTGATATCAACACATTGCAGAGCTGCAGCTGAAGCATGCCTGGTTGCCAGGACCTCGCCAGGGGACAACCTAGAACCTCAATGAGCAAGGCAAGGCAGGAGGAGCCTTGGACACAGGCGACCTTTTAATGATTAGTGCTAAAGCACCTACTTTTCTATGGATTTCTTGTTTCCTTAAGAGGAAGCAGCCAGTATCTTATAGCCAGCTATCTCTGCTGGGCTGGATGACAAACATAAGCAGCAGTAACAGGACAGAGCTGACACAGAGCAGGCTAACAATAAATGCCACTTGCTCCCCATTTTGGAGAAACTGCTATTAAAATGTACTAGGACTTAAAGGTTTTCCCATGCCAAATACCTTGGAGCTAGCAAGAAATCTGAGCCTTGAAATGTGACAGCTAGAGGTGTCTTCTTGCTAATACTGAAAGCTGTTGTGTGAACCACTAGATAAAGTTATTTTGCTTTCCTTTCTTCAGTTTAACCAAACCAGTTAGTGAAGGGTGGTGATGAAAGTATTGGCAAGATGTGTTGGCTGCCAGGAGCTTCAGGGTTAGATATTAAACCACAATGGGTGGAACCCATCAGTGTACGCTTCTGTGGAACTGGGGCAGCAGGGTAAAGCACTGCTAAGTGATTCATCATGTACAGGATTTCTGAGTGATAAAGGGGCTCTGTGCCGGGCTTTAACTCGGTCTGGGTGCCATGTGCAGTACTGACAGCTTCCTTGCTTCCTCCCTCGGCTGTGACCTTTGTCAAAGCCAAGTCTGTGTTGTCTAAGAGAATAACATCCTGGTGTTATCAGGTAGAAACCTCAGTGTGGGAAAGTCTAGAGTTTGCTTGGATTAGGCAACCCTATCGTTTGCTAACCGATTTAATCAGAAGTGTGTGACAAGCTGTGTAAGGTGAGATAAGAAGGACAAAGGAGATTCATAGCAAAACAGAAGTAAGCAGATATTATTAGGATTTTAATTTTTGTACGAGAATTAACTCTCTGCTTTCTAAGAATAGGATCCACTGGAGGGGACACCATCTTGTTCCATTTTTGTATGGAGGAAACACATTTGTGGTCTTGAAGATGCAGAACTCGGCTCAAGTCTGTTCTGCAGACTATGCTGAGGGCTTGAGACAAGAGTTTAGCGAGCGGTTTGGTTGTGATCAGGGGAAATGATCATCAGCAAAAGATTTCAGTCTTGCTTTTTGTCTGGCCAGTCAGTGGCAGAAGTGTTCTGGACATACGCAGTAGTCTCAGTGCATTTTTTGTATTTACCTTGCTTCTCTGAATTTGGCTCTGAATTTATGATCTCTTCTACAGGTGAAGCTTGTTAGCATTGATGCAGCAGAAATAGCAGATGGAAATTCCTCTCTGGTACTTGGACTAATATGGAATATAATCTTGTTTTTTCAGGTAGTAAAACTTGAATACTTTAATTACGAGTGAACAATCTTTATGGTATCAATCTATTCCAGCTGAATACTGATTTTTAAATTGATTTTTAATCCTAAAAAACATAATTAAGCATGCTAAACCTGAGCTTTTTCCTCTTAATGTATACTAATTTTATACCTGCAGCTGCTTTCATTTTACTTCATTTGACTTATTTTGGAGTAAATAGGAGACAGTTTAAGCCCTTGTTTGACTTGGACCAGAATTAGAGCTTCAGATTACTACTTTTCTTTCTCTCCTGTGCCTTCTCAGGGTTCTGTTCCAGATTCCCTGGATCTGAACCAATGGCTCAGGTTTGGTTCCAGGTCATAGTTTATTTTCAATAACCTGATCTGGATTTGGTCCAATGTGGTGGGAAATTCCATGTAGAATCACTGATCTCTAGAGACTTACTCAACATGGCAAAAATTCGCAACTGATATAAAGGGCCAAATGAAAGATCTTGAAGGGCCTGGAACTGATAAAACTGATTTGAGCCTGAAAATTGATTTAGCCCCAGGCTGAGATTAAGGCTATTCCCTAATCTACATGTATTTTGAAAGTGCCTTTATGGACAATACCGATTTCTAATGAACAGAGAGAGATGGAGGGAGGGTTCTGCAATTCTTGTAAGACTGTGAGGCTTTTTTATTCTTTTGAGCTTGTTTCAAAAATGGCTAGGTTTAAAAAAAATAATCTCAGAGTTGCACTGAGTTTTCTCTCCCTGGCTGAGCAACTCAAGCTGAACAGTGGTGCACAGCACCAGTTTGGCCAGACGGACTTGTGGGCAGAAATGGTGTGACCAGAATCTGTCACCCCAGCAGCAGAGGCCATGGGGGACCTCAGAGCAGCAGAGTGGATAATTTGTACTTAAATATCAATGCTGACCAGGACAGGAGTGCTGCTGCACGTCACCATTTCTTGACTAAAAATATTTCACTCAAGCAAGTCCTGTGAAGAGAAAGAACAATTTTGGTTAAACTAACTTTTCTTTCAAGGACATGTTTCTTTGCTTTTTGTTTAATATGAATTTCCTCAGTTCAGCCTTAACTGATACCTTGTCCTTTCCGTTTCCTGGAGTTGCCAGCTGTGCTGATGCTGGCTGTCACATCTGCACAATGCAAGCTGAGAGTTTAATGCGTAGGTCTATAATTACCTCTTAAAATTCAGTTATGGCGCTGTTATCTTTAAAGTTTGCATGAAAACAAGCACTGAGCTCTCCAAGCAGCCAGTGTTAAACCGCAGCACTGCGTGTTTCTCCTTTTATTATAGATTAAGGAGCTGACAGGCAACCTCAACAGGAACTCCTCCTCCTCCAGCCTGTCCTCCGGGCCCAGTGGTCCGGAGTCAGACACGTCCCACCCCAGCACTCCCAGCGTGGAGAGAAACGTCTCTGTTACAGTGAAGGATCAGCGGAAAGCCATCAGAGCACTTTTAAACTGGGTTCAGAGGAAAACTAGAAAGTAAGCTAACAAACCCTTGTATAAAACCATGTTTTGCTGCTTGCCCTTTTGAAACTGGATCTCTTTTCTTTCTCATGCCGCGTGTGTGTGTTACCATGTGCTGTGGCTGCTTCTGCTTTCAAAATTTGCAGACACAAGGTCTCTGCAGGGGGGTGTATCACTACGGCCACTTGTCTACAGTGGCCATCTGACCTTGAAGCCGTGTGCGTTGCTGGCTTCACGATTTGAGTGTTAAATGTTAACTTGCGCTAATCTGCTTGGCGCTGTTTAAAACAGGATCGTTCCTTTCTCCCCTTGCCCCCTGGCTTTTGTGCAGTCCATCTGCTATCTTTTGCTAACTAAAGGGTGAACTGGAAAAAAAACATATTGAAAGACTTTAGCAACAGTCTTCTAAATTTAGTAGTAGCCCTGAGGAAGCTTCTCTGTGTGCTGCAGAGTACCTTGAAGGACAGAGCCCCTACTAGAGTTCCTCTTTCCTCAGAATTAAAAAGGGGAAGGGGGTGAATCTTAAGTCTCTTCTCATGAACGTGTAACATCTGGGTCCATTTCTGCTGCTCAACACATCTCTCAACATCTCTCAACACATCCTTAATAAAAAAGCAGTTCTTTCACCAAGGGATTTTGTCTAGTAATGCTTTATTTAACCTGGCAGAGTTACTGGTAACAAGTTGGGTTAACAAACTTCAGTGCAAGATGTCTAGTGCACGTGTAAATGCTTGGATTGTATTTTATGTACATTACTATCTGAAATGGTGACTGCCACAGAGTTTTAAAGAGGGCATGGGTCCTTGGCATTTTTGTCTGTTGATGGATTTATATGTCCAAATCTGCCTGTGCATACAAATGTTGTGTGATGTTCTGTGTCTAGTGTCAAAGATGCAAATTGACATCTTAAATGTTTGGTCCTGTGGGCCACATCATCCCTTGGTTATCTCCAGTGAAGCTAAGGGTGCTTGTTGTGCAGATAAACTTGTCCCATTGAGATCCATAATTCACAGTCCAGTCAAAGAGTACAAACTCAAAACATCTAATAGGAGGAAATTGTTCTTGCAACTGCATTATTAACGACATAATAGCATCTTTATAATCCTGTTATCCCATGACCTGTACAGAATTTTCTGTTCTGGAGCTGCATTTCATTGCAAGTTTGATGGTGGCTTTTTCCTCCAAAACTTTAGGGATCTAACACACTTGTGGTTTATACGTATACTGACACCATTTGCACTTGGTAAAGCACTTTTTTTTGCTATAGAAGGCCAAGTACACAGGAATTGGAATAATTTATGCTTATGTTTTTAAATACTTAAGTGCTGGCAGTCTTCCCAAGCTATGGTATTAAAATGCTGGAGAGCATCAGAAACAGGAATCACAGAGACATTTGGTTTTGTGAATGTTAAATGTGGTTGCTGAGTTCTTGAGGGCTTTGTTTTTACTAACTACTTCCTACAAGCAGGTTGATGTCAGCTGTCACACCAATCCAGTTTGTGAATCCTTGTTTTTTACAGACGTATTTTGTGCTTTCTGAAATCCAAAAAGATCTCAAATGTGACTAGTGCAACTCAGCAACCTTACTTTTAACTTTCAGGAGTCTTTGAAAACGATGATGCTTTTATTTTGGATTTTCTAACACAACCACCCATGTAAACTGTATGTAATTCTGTTCAGGTACGGTGTTGCAGTTCAGGACTTTGCCAGCAGTTGGAGGAGTGGCCTTGCTTTCTTAGCTATCATAAAAGCAATAGACTCTACTTTGGTAGACATGAAGCAAGCACTGGAGAAATCATCTCGAGAAAACCTGGAGGATGCTTTCAGCATAGCACAAAATAAGCTGGGTGTTCCTCGGCTCCTAGAACCAGAAGGTAAAATGCCTGCATCAACTTGGTTGGGTAACATTCAAGCTAGAATGAATTCATGAATATTGCATTGTGATACCTACCAAAAACCTCCCGTGATGAGGGTGTTAATGTGATCAGTGTGTTGGGCTGATTGATAAGAAAAATAAAAATGAATTGGTCACTGGCTTGTAGTGGCATGCTTCCAGTCACATTTGTAAGCTCCTTGGGGGCAGAGATCTTACCATAGTTTTAGCTATGTACACTGGTCCTGGTTAATGTTTAGATGCTATGTGACATCTGCATTACTAGCGAGCATTAATCACCACCCTGTTGTGCTAAGAAGTATCTCAGTGCATCAGCACAATTTCATATTGCCTACAGTCTGCAGAGCCCAAATGTCACTCCAGGACAAAGTGTGTGAGTCTGCCGTACCAGGAAAATAGGTAGATACCTATTCAAATGTATTTGCATCTCCCAGTTTTTTCTTTACAATGCATATATACACATATATATTTATACCTGTAAATATAAGCATATATATATGTGTGTATATAATTATACATATATAAATTGAGCTTCTTCTTGCAGTGTTTTTTACTGAACTCTCCTAGACAGCTGTTAGGCCTTGATTTTATGACTGAAAGCACAGATTGGTTATTTGTGCTTTCATGGGTAACCTGGTAGAAGATTGGGCCATCCTGCTAAAAATAAATCTCTGTGCTGTCAGTCAGCAAGATCACTGGCTAGTGACAACAACATAAATGACAGTATGAAGGTGTATGAAAAGGGAACCTGATCAGGGTTCAGTATGCATTTGGAAATAAGAAAAAAATCAATGCAAATGAGATGTTGAAAACTTTTTCGAGTGGCAAAAAGTGGTGAAAAGTATACCTCTTACCTGTCAGAAAAATAAATGTATTTGTAGCTGTTATTTCTCTCATCATAAAGGCGGGGTAAACGTCTGACAATCTATTCCCCTGCAAGAGTGTTTTAAGGCTGTGTGTGCTCAAGCCCTTTGCATCTGTCTCCACAGATATTATGGTGGAATCACCTGATGAACAGTCAATTGTGACATACGTGGCGCAATTTCTGGAACACTTCCCAGAACTGGAAGGGGTATGTGTTTACTCCTACATCATCTAATTTTTAAAATTTGCTTTCTTGTACTTAATAAAGTCAAATATTGCTGTATTTATTTTCTAGGTTTCTTTCTAAGCTGTTTAAAATAAACCACAAGCTCAGATTTAATTTTTCACATTTTTGTTAAATCCAGTCAAGTGGGCTTTCATTGGCTAACTTGCTTTAGGTAGAATTGTCCTTTGAAACATTTACATCCAATTATAAGTTTCAGAGCTTACAAATAAGTCTTAAATAAGGCTGAAATTTGTCTGTTCATCTATGATGATTCATTGGACTTTGAATTTAATTTTGACTTCTATCTTCTCAAGTTTGAGGGCCACAATCAATCTGAATTTAGCAGGTATCAATCAGACACGAGATACCAGGGCTGAATCTTGTCAATGCAGCAGCCAAAGCACTCATTGTAAGCATGACATAAACTGCAGCTTAAAGGACCAGGACTGTAATGCAGACTTTATAAAAAATAAAGAACTAAGGAGGAAGCAGGGACTGACCATCAGGGATTGACAAATGTCTTTTGGAGAAACAGAGGATAAATTTATAGAGGAATTAAAGGATAGGAGACAGAAAACTCGAGGAAAAATGGGAAGTCCCAAGAACTGGAGAAGCGATCTGCATAAGTTGAAAAAGCCTGTCTGGGCGCTGCTCGTACTTTCAGACAAACCTAGTTCAACATAGTTGTCTTGGTTTGAAAGGGTCCCCAAGGGAGTTAGTGTCCCTTGAGTATCTGGGTAAGTTTTTATGCCACCATAGATGATGGTTCCTACATGAAAAGCCTTCCTCTCATTCCTTGACTGAAGGTTTCAGTTGGCATGTATTTTGTAGCTTGTAAAATTGGTAGGCATTACTAAAATAATTCAAATTAAAATTATTATAATAATCTAATTATTATTATTAGATTAGATTAGATGAGCAATACAATTTGTTGGCATTAAGACCTATGGGCATTTTAATGGACAAAGAAAAAGCCTACTTGTTTTTTAAATACAGTCTGTTGGAATGAAATAATCCAGTATATTAATATATTGCACTGTGGATTTAGTGGACTTGTTAGTTTTATTTTATTCCCAGGGTTTGGGATTGTGTCAAAAAAACAAGTCCATTGTCTCCACAGGTGCAGCAGGGAGAGAGGAATGTATTAACAACTGAAGAGTAGGCTTGTCTGCATTCTGATCTTCCTGTACAAGTGGCTTCTTGATGTTGAGCTTTGTTCAAGTCACTTGACTTGCCAAATTGGTTTCCCTTCTTTCAAAATAAGTGAGTCATTAATTGGCCGTTCACAAGGTAATGAGGTGATGGGCTAGTTATTCTTTCTGTAGTGTTTGGGAAAAGTAAAATGGTATCTGAGGTATGATTTGTCTTTTAATGGTGTATTATTGCTTACAGGAAGACTTTACAGATCCTGACAAGGAGCTTCCAATTGAGTCCACATACGTCCACATCAAAGACACACCTTCAGAAAAGGAAGGCAAAATCCTGATTTTAAGTGAAAGTGAAGAAAGCATGTATACTGTTAATCACGAAAGGAGTCATCCTGCTCCTCCAAAGGTTCATATTCATGACAACCCTGAGACAATCCCACCAGAAACCATTCCTGAAAATTGCAATGGGAAATTGAGTTTAGTATTAGGTGATTCACAGGAAATGTCTGAAGAGGAGCCTCAGAGGCCTACCTCACTGAAAATTACAGGATCTGTCAGTTTTGAATCCAATTCCTCTTGGGAGGTTCTAAGTGATAAATTCATGCCAGGTGAAGGGAGTATATCTGATGATCCACTGAAACAGAACAACGACCTTTCTCCATCTGCTCTGACAGATCAGAAAAATTCTGTTGACTCTTTTGAAGACTACTCTGAAGAATTAACTAAAGAAACCTCTACTGAATATGACAATGAAACTAAGAGCCTTTCAGCCAATACTTCTTCTTTGAGTCCATTATCCTGGACTTCAGGTATACTTACAGATGAATCTATAAATAAAGTAGAAGAGAGCAAACTCCAAACTTCAATTCTTTTACCAGAAGATATCTCAAAACAAGAAGATACACATAAATATGTTCTTCATCTTCTAAATGAGGAAATACTGAAACTTCCAGAAAATGAACATACAAAGCGATCACCTGTCTTCGAGACAATAGAAACTAACCATTGTTCACTGAATGATTCTAATCTCAAAAGCCAAGAACTACCTACACAGGATGAAACATCTGATGACTCTCTTTCAGATGTACATAAAAATCCAGAAAACCTCGACAGCTGTGATGAAGTTGAGTCTTCAGCTGAAATCCTACCCAGTTCTTCGAAAGTATCTGTAATACCCCATGATCTCTTTTATTATCCACATTATAATGTTCCCATATCAGCAGTTTTGGATGCTTACCTTGAGCCTTGTATTGAAGGTTATGATACTGGAAATGACAAAGCTGCTTCTGAAACAGTAACAGATGTTTTACATGAGAAGGGCTTACCAGAACAGAACTACAAAGAGTATGCTCCAGAGCCAGGCTTGGGGAATAAGCTAGGTGTCCCTCCATCAGAAATGGATACTGAGAATAGTGAGGAGGAAACAACAGATATTAACAGTCACATGAATTCTTCTGATGAAAAAGAAGTGCCATTACTAGTAGGAGAAGAGGAAGAAGAAGAAATTGAAAAATATGTCAAAAAGTCCACCAACCATGAAGATTCTACTGTTCCACAACATCCTGAGGTATTTTTGTTTTTTATTGCCACCGTTTATTTGTGTATATATGGGGGATTACCATCTGACCTCAGTGGTTTTCATTGGCTTTTGTTTTGCAAGGCTTTGGAGAAATATGTAAACTATACATGGTTTCCTGTCCCATAACGCTGTTTGCCACAGCCCTCTACTGGCATGAATGGAATTGCAGATCCCTGAGATCGGACATTAGAAGAGAGAATAAGCCCTAATACTAATAGTACTCCAAAAATTTGAATTTTAATTAAGTTTTAAAGTACTTTGAAGCTCCTATAGAATCCCTAGGCATAAAAGATTATCACTGAAGGTATTTTTAATAATTTGTAATGACATGAAGAGAAAGTAGTATTGCTGATACAGAAAGGACACAGAAAAAGGTAATTGTCTGAATCCAAATAAGTTTGCCTACAAAAACTTAAACCAATTTGAGTTGGATAAATTACATGGATAAAATGAAGCCTTGTCTACACTGGAGGAGGAGAAATGGGTGATTTTTGGTAATTATTCTGTGTACTGGGTTTAGGCAATTTGCTACTGCATCTCTTCTTGCAGACGCTGATTTTTAATTGTCTTACACATTTTCCAGCGCAGTAATTTTAGACAATGTTTTTCAGGAATGAGCGTCCATTTAACGTTACTCTACATGTTGCTTAGACAAGTTACTTGGACATGTTTTGGTCCTGACACTTACTACAGTAATGAAGTCAAATTGCTGTTAGCTTCAAAGACTAATTGGGGATAGATTAAAAAAAATCTTAGTGGATTATTTCAAAGAGCCATGTCATGTCATGACTTCTTATATAAAAATAACTGACAACTAATTGTATGTATGTTGAATGGATGATACTTTATAGCCCAATGTATCCAAAATGATCTTCAAGAAATTAATTGCTTTTTGTTCTCTTTAGTGAGACTTTCCACCTCATACTACGTGCAATTTAGCATCTGAGTAGGCTACACTACTAAGATATTTGGAAGGGTGGAGAGTCAGTCTTGTTGTCTAATGCAAAATATTTCTTAATTTCAACAGGCCATAGCAGACCATGTAGAGGATTTATCAACAGCCATAGAGAGACCAGAAAAAAGTAGTAACAGGGAGAAAGAAGGGAAAAACATGATGAAAGCAGAAGACTTACAGATCTCAGAAGACAGCATTACTTCTCTGTCACAACATAACCTGGAAGAAATTGCTGATGTTCAGGAATTTACCAGGTATTTCACATTAATTTTGTCTTAACTACCCCTAGCTGGTATGAATGCCTTCTGAAGTGTGCATTGACCACTGCATGTTTCTTGCAGATTTCTTTTAGGAGCAGTGTGTTGGGACTTACTAGCTTCTTCCTGTGTATCTCTTAAACGTGTCAAGTGATTCAGTGCCAATGGGACTTGATTTGACTTTGGTATACAAACTTTGCTACGCAAAACCCAACTGGAACCCCAGTGCATTTTGAACACGGCAGTGGGCAGTGTTGTAACTGTTTTTCCAACAGAAAGAATGTTTTGTAACGTAGATAAAATAATTCATGTGCATTGTGGCACTATGTGTGACATTGCTTCATTCCAACAGATATTTGTTGGCCTTTTTTTTTCTGTCTGTGAACAAGTGAACAAGACTGTGGTAGGTTGACTTTGGCTGGCCACCAGGTGCCCACCAAGCCATTCTCTCACACTCTATCTTGGAGGGAGAAAATTAAGATTAAAAAGTCATGGGTCAAGGGAAAGGCAGTTTAAAGAAAAAAAGCAAAGACCACTTGTGGAAGCAAATTAAAAGGAGAAAGAAAAAAAAAAAAAAAGAAAAAAATATGCTCTACTTCCCATCAGCAGGCAATGTCCAGACACTTCCTGGGAAGTAGGGCCTCAGTAGGTATAGTGGTTGCTTCAGAAGGCAAACGACTTAATAATGAGAGAGAGTGCGTGTGTATGTCCCTCTGCCAGCTTCCTCCTTTCTCTTAGCTGTTACTGCTGAGCACAACATCATATGGTATGGAATATCCCTTTGGTCAGTTTGGGTCAGCTGTCCTGGCTATGTCCCCTCCCAACCTCTTGCTTACCCCCAAGGCCTAGTGACCTTTGAGGTGGTGGGGGAGGAGAGACAGCCTGGGTGCTGTGTGAGCACTGCTCAGCAACAGCTGAAACGGCGGTGTGTTATCAGCACTGTTCCAGCTACAAATACAAAGCACAGCACTATTGGGGCTGCTACAGGGAAGGTTAACTGCACCCCAGCCAGACCCAGCACAGAGACACTCAGCTAATTTTACTCCATTCACTTATGTTCCCTCTTATCTTCTAATTTAGTTCTTAGGTAATATATTTGAGTGGGACATGAACTGTAATTTGCTGACGTTTATCAATATAGCATTCTAATGAATTCGAAACAATTTGCTTAGAAAAACCCATTGTCTCCTTCAAGCTTTCTGTTCCCTGCATGGCCTGTCATTGTTTAATTTATACAGACAGCCATAAAACCTGGGGTATACTCTCACTTAAATGTAAATGATGTGCAAAAACCCTATCAGATACCATTTTTTCAGAAAAGATTCCAGTTTGAGCATATGGATATTTTATTGTGGGTCAGATTTTGCTAAAGCTATTTTTTATAATGTTACTGATTAATTCAAGTCCATATTCTAATACATGCAACAATGGATATTTGTGGTTTTTCATAGCTTAAAAATAGCATGTGCAATTGCAGTGGCTTTCTTTGAAGTCAAAACAAAACTTGGCTTTATGAGTTTAAAATCTTTGGCTTTACATACATTTCAGAACCAGTGACAGTGATTCCAACATGTATCTCCGAAAAAGATTTCCTAATACTTCTGAGGAGGTAAGTATGTGGACATTTGCCTATCGCTGTTTCTCTTAAACTCCAAAAAATTCACATCCTGTAAAAGGGCCTACTCTATAGATAAGCTCTGTGATAATACAAAAGCCCTGTGACTTCCAAAAATTTTAGTGCCAAAACCAGCCATCGCTGAAAAGCTTTATGAACTCTTCTAAATATATGGAACTGACCCTTATTGAACCTTGAACAAACCCACAAAGTTTACCTAATACTACATTTAAATCTGTTGTAACTTTGATGGTTACTTTGTCATAACGTTTCACTTCTTTGAAACTGCCTTTATTTGCTACGCCAGTTTCTTTTTCCTGGTCACAGTCCTGCAAAAAAGCTGGGTGTCTCCTGAAATGCACTTTTTAGGAAAGACTGGGCTCTCTCCTTCTCCTTCATAGTAACAGTGTATTGTATTATCCCAACAGCAGCATTTAACCCTAGAAGAACTTCAGTAAACTGCATCCTTAATGGCAGATGTAATTCATACATGTTTCTTGAGAGCACACTGTACAACCAAGCTCTGGATTTTTATTTTTTAACTCAGAAGGAAGGGACAGCAACAGCAATCTGGGCATGCTAAGCAAGGATAGGAATGTGGTTCTTTTCAGCACCAAATAAAATTATGAGCTTCTTGACGTTTTAAAGAAATGCTGCCACTGATGTTCAGTGGAATGGAGGTTTCATACAGGTGCTCTAGTTTTGTGGTGCTATCAGAGCTACTAGACATGTATATGAATGAGGAGAGTTTTATTCAACTGAATAAAAGCTGTTGAAAGCAAAAAAAAAAAAAAATTAATCTTTTTTCAAAACTTTTTTTCTTTTCTGTATATGTACCAGACTGCAGTGGTGGATGTGCAGGCAGGGAATAAATTTGTAAGGACACACTCATTTTATCTGAGCAAATATTAGACACATGCTGCATAGAAAGCACACATATCTTCCCTCTTTGCAAGATGCTAATTTTATTTGTTTATATAATCTATTTCTGGATTCTTTGTTTGTTTAAGGAAACTTATGCTGAAAATGAGCAGATGACAGATACGGGTGAAAATCCATTAATCATGAGGTGAGTTGTTCTTATTCAGACAAAGCTTTTTGCAAGGAATGCGCAGCTCCTAGGTACTTCCAACAATGCTACCAAGGGAAATAAAAACTAACTGTAATGGTGGATACTGACTGGACATGGTGTCTAGTGGCTCGGAGTCCATATTTCCCATAGGTGCAAGATACAAAACTTCTTTATTGCTTGATCTCCCCATTGACTAAAATGTTTTCTTGACTTCAAAGATTCAAGAATTCAATCTAAGCAAGATTGTGAGCACCTTCCCCACTTAGAGGATGCTTCAGACCAAGAAAAGAATGGGAGGACTTCAAATATGAGGCCCTCTGGCAGTGATGACTCTTTCCAGGGTTGGAAGGTTCTCAAGACAATGTTTAGTGTGGACAGTGCTTGGGAAAAATGATTCAATGGAGTTCTGGCCTCTGTTAGAGCACCCATAAGTTTCTATAATTTGTATATGTGTTTAGTGTAGACTTAGGGTGCTGTGATGGATCCTAACTCAGTGTGTGCATCCCTTTGGTATTAGGGTCTATGTATCTATAAGAAACAAGGATTGCTTTATGTTTTCCCTCTAAGGTGATAGTGAATAGTACCTCCCAGAACTTCTAGTTAAAATGATGGTTGCATTTAAATGCAGAAAACACACTAAATATTACCGGGATCTAGTGTCCTAGTCTCACACTTCTGTTAAAAAAATAAATTAATAGCTGTCACAGATATGCCTGTTTGCAGACTGCTGAGATTGTGCCAGTTTTGTGTAATACTCAGATATATATCCAGTATAATCTTTGAACAAGCAGGATGCCCCAAGCCTGAAAAAGGACTCATTAAAACAGGCCAAAACCCATTTTTCTTCAAAAGTAGATTAAAAAAAGTCTACCAGAGGGTGATTCATATAGTATTGTAAAGTTATAAAATGAGTGTACCATCTTGCGCCTTAAGACCTTTTCTTGTCTTTGTGAGTGCTCAGTGGTGCTGGCAGAGTCCATTGGGCTTTGCCCTTATGAACTGCAGCTGGAATTCTGGAAAGTTGGAATTTTGGAGTTGTCCTATAAAACCCTAACTGCTAGCTGGTTTCTGGAAGTCTTGGGCTTTTTTTTGCTTAAAGTTCTGGTGTCTGACATGAGAAGCTCTGAAAGTAGATGATTTGGGGAAAGTATATCAAGTCAGGTACAGTGTATAAGTAGAATTGTGAAAGTGTGATATGTGTTGCCTGAAGCTATATTTACTGTTCTCTATATAAAAGGATATCTTTTTGACTGATGGAAATCACCTTATGTCAAAGGACTGAACCATAACGGCATGTATTTAAACTACCTGAGAATTTGTCCAGAGTTTTCAGAGGATTAATCGCTATGTACATTGGCTCTTAGGGAAACACACTGCTAAAGCCCATTATGCATCTCATAGTCTAGCGTGGACTCCAGCTGACTAGGTTGAAATGGTTCAGTAAACTGCTGTCTTTCAGTTTGCCCTCTGATCTTTACAATAGATGTTAACAGTGAGGGTTTTTTCTTCTTTTTCCTGCCTTTTACCAAATTCTCTCCTGTTTTCAGGAAGAAAAAGGACTTGGAAGCAAGTGAGACTCCAGCACCAACTCATGAGATTATGATTGTTGAGCAGCCGGAGCTATTCTACTTCATCATTTTCTTCTGGGTGCTGGTCTACTGCCTTCTGCTCCTTCCACAGCTTCTTAGCAACAAAGTTTGATCTCTCTGAGGTGTGGAAAACAAAGGATGGTGGCTGGATTACTTTTTGTATCTGCATATGAATATGTTCCTTCAGGTGAAGCACAAACAAAAATGTAGGATCTGATATTTGTGTTTAGTATCAGGTTGCCCGCAATTCTTCTACTGTTGTGCTATGACAGTGTCTAAGCACATTTTCTATTACGATAATTGTGTAAATATATATAAAAATGACCTGATTTAGTAGATGCAATTTTGTACATTTGTGCCTTGCTTTATAAGATGCTAAATAAAACCAGATAACTATCAGTAGAAATACGAACAATTCAGAGCTCTAGACTTCAAAAATTATTCTTCTGGCTTCATTTACTTATGTAGGGCCTGACAGCTGTGGAAGAGGGGTGGTGTAGGCTTGCTCATGAATCTGGCCCACCTGCAAGGGCAAGGCTAGAAATGTTTTTCATGTTTTCCATGGAATTCTTTGCGAGAGCTGGAGGCAGAGCATAGTTCCATGTGGTGGAACACACCCTAGCAACTGATTACAATTCCAATGGCAATCCAGTGGAACAACCAAATCAGGCTGAGGGGTTATTTGGGTAGGGAGTTTGTTTTTTTAGGATTTACATTAATTTTTATCCTGCACCTTTTGTTATTTTTAATTCACAGGAATAAATAGGGTGTGGAGAAGTGTGAAGAACATATATGGCACCTGCTTCTTAGAAGGAATCATATGGGAAATCTTAGGCCAGAAACTTCTGTAGGGTATATACCTGAAGATATATACTTTTTGTAATGTTTCTGATAGTGGCCATCTTTGAAAAGATGTTCAAGAAGCTTAATAATTTTATCATGACCAGATAACATGGTTTTGGGTTTTTTGTTTTGTTTGTTTTTGTTTGTTTTTTGTTTTTTTTAAAGTGCCTCACTGCTTCTGAGGCTGCTTCTACTTCTTTTTCTCTGCTGCCCTTACTTACCAGATTATGTGAAGATTTCTCTTTTTGAAGATACAAAAAATAACAGGTAACCTAATTTGCTGAGGCTCCTGTTAAGGCACAAATATATCCTAAAAGGATTAGAAATATCCTTTAAGTGCCCAAATCAATAGAGAAAGAAATGACAGACCTAAAACTAAATACAAAGAAACGTTGACGGCTGGTATTTACTTTCTAGTGCAATTGAAGAGACTTCTGTGGCTTGTCCATAGACACAGCTGAGCCACTTCTGCATCTTGTAATTTTTGTGCACATCAGTGATCTCTGTAGGATATTTGACTTAGGATTTTTTGCCAGAGAAGGTGTACCTGTGCATTACAGGACAAAAGAGAAGTCTTCAAATTCAATTTAATAGCAGTAGCTTTTCTCTGTGTGACTTCTAGTGAAGTCACTATTTTTCATCAGCGCATTTTTTGTTTCATGATATGCTTTATGAGACTATGTCGTGTTGCTGCATCCACCTGAAAATTCATAAGGTTGACTACAATGTTCTTCATAAAATGAGGGGTTTCATAATTTACATTGAACGAAAGTTACACCATGTGGATGTAAGTTTTACATATTGTTTTAGCATAAGGTGTATCTCTCCCCTGGTTTAGTTTTCAGATGAACTAATAATACCTGGGATCAGGACCCATCAATATATAGCAATTTATTTGCAGGTATTTAAAACCTGTTTGTAGTCATGTTATCTGCTGGGGTAATCCTAACTGTCCATGACACTTCATTCTTCTTTATAAGTTTTTTTGTTTCCCTGCAATTTTTCTTCCGAGCTGCACTTAGAATTCAATAGCAGTGCACGGTATGAGATCTTAAACATTGAAGATAAAATTTTGAACCTCTTTCAGTCAACGGAAGGCTGAAATCTTTCTTATTCTGCGCTGACACCATTGACTAGAGCTGGATTTACCCCATGAACCTACAAATAAAATCTGTTCTGCTTGGTGAGGAACAGATCCAAACTTCCCAACTTAATTAAGTGAAAATCAACATAATTAAAAAAAAAAAAAGTTTTTCATCTTGCTGATGAAAATGTTCAGCATTTTGAGTCTTCTGATTTTGTGATGCATGAACCTGTTTGTGCTTGTTGATGAGGACAGCAGTACTTTCTTCCAAAAGAAAGCCTATATTAGAATTTTTTAAGATGCTTTCTTGAAGTAGGCTAACATACAACATTGATGGTCTAGGGCTTTTTCTCTTAAAGAATAAAACTTAATACAAGAAACTTTATATCCTTATCCTGAAAACCAGTGCATACCAGGCTGCAGTATGGCAGCTATTTAATAGCAGCAAGTAGCGATGTACATTAGTTTGGAGCAAAAGTGTTGACAGCTCTTCATTATGTGCCACTCTTCAGAGGCTCCTTTGGTTTATGACAACTTTTTCTGAGCCTTTGTATCTTACTCTCTAGTTCTTCCATGTTTCTTAGTGTTCAGCAGAGATTATCTGGAGTTGGATTACAGTCTCTTCATGGAACTTTACAGCTTTCAAAGTTAATCAAGTAAAGTAAGCTCTCTTCTGTCTCCTCTCCTTCATCCTAAGAAAACTAATGAGAATGAGAAGGTCTTTGGATGTCTCATCTAAACAACTGACATCCATAAAGAATGGAAAAGTGAATGGGAATGCACTGATGCTGGTAATTCCATTACACACTATTTTCTTACAAGAGGGAGAAAACCTGAAGTTTTCTTTCTTACCTCCCACTGATGAACAGTGGCTGAAACAGTGAAATGAGCAGTTTAAATGTCAGACAGCATCCAGCAATTGTCTTGATCGTCTCACCCAGTGTTTAAACTGATGTACGCTTTCCAGCCTATCCTGTTAAGAGATGGAGATTATCTCTTCCATGCAAAATAGATGAAAAAAATACTAAATTAGTCCATGATACTTGGTATTAAGTTGCTTTCCATATTTGGGTTTGTTTGGTTGTGATTTTGCTCTAAAAGAAGTAATGTACCTTACATTCCATGGGTAAGAAGATCCAGGGTAAAGAGTTAAGAGTGGTATGGTCAGCTGTGCATAAAAACAGTCTGAACTGGAGAGTTCAGTTTTGCCATTACTTGGAACTGCAAAAAATGACATCTGCATAAGCAGCAGCCTCCCCCACTTAAATTGACTCGTAAGCCTGCATCTCTTCTTCCACAGTGCAGGATCCCATCCCTCAATACAAGCGCTCTATTCTGGAAACATGGCTTGTTGTTGGACTTTGTGTCCTATTCTTAGCTTACAGGCTAAAAGTGTGATTATGAAGCACTCACTATGGCAATGCCAGTTTTAACTTGCTGGCAAGAGGACCAGCTTGAGGTAGTGGAGGTTTTAAAGGCTGGTGGGCAATCTGTCATCTATCCATTTTCCAACAGGTACATGCACTGTCTGAATAATGAAGTTTTTCCTGAATTTTTGCCTGGGTTTTTGAAAAATGCTAAGCTTGAACTGACTGCATTTGATATTTTGATTTAGCAGTAGAATTCAGAAACACAAAGGTACCGATCTGTTAAGACTGTTTCTAAAACCTGTTGTTGTTGAGCAAATGCGTGGGTAGCAGAGTATTGGGAAGTGTAAGTGTCAGGAAGTGCCTGAGGATCACTGGATAAAGGGTGTTTGCTGTTCACAGAAGTACCATTAAAGACTGTGGGAATACTGTAGTAAGATGGTTTAATGTTACTGTAGTCATGTGACTTAACTGCAAAGTGTTTCATGGTGATTTTATAGAAAGTGCAAGGAAAGATATGCTATTAAAGACAGAATCCCGCTGAACATTTCTGGGGCAGATGTCTTAGAGTTGAAGAAATGAGTTAAACAGTCACATAATCTACAAACTGGATTGAATATAGCCTTTGCCAAATTGGAGGAAATGATCAGAGCAAAGATAGGGCAAGCACAGATTAGTGTAAAAAAATGACAATCACTTTCAAATGCCATGAATATTTTTGATGGATTGAGCTCTAAAATGTATTTTTATTGAGTTTCTAGATTGTAATGAATGTGTCTACAGAATTTTATTCAAAGCTTGAGAGTTCAGCTGTTTTGAAATGATTTTTTTATATAGCAGTGATTATTTTATCTATATATTTAATAGAATTGTAAAACCATTTTAAGACTACCTGTAAAATTCTATGTATGTGATATAATTATTTATTACTTATGACTCATGAGAATGAATATCACGCTATGCATTGGTTGTGCCATCCACTTTAAAACGGGAAACTGCAAACAGGAGAAGAGTTTTTAATGAAGAGTAGACTTGAAAAACATGGGAAATAATTGAATACAAATGTGTGATTCTTAAAGCTGCATAGCAATATGTCATTTTGTGATGTTAAACTTTCAGCTAAAGTTGCAAAATATACTGAGTGATTAAGCTACTTTCTTTCATTAAAACTTCCTGAGGCTGAAATTTCTACATGTTGATATCTGGTGTCTAAACACACTTAAATCCTCTACATCTTCTGGAGACTGTCAATTCACTCCAGCTCAGTATGCCTGTAACTTCTTTATCCAGGTAGTGCTCCATTGAGTTTCTAGGGTCACCGTGCAATACCCAGTGGTTTTTTTAGGCACCAATCTCCACAGACTCAGAGCTTTAGAAGATTAATTTGGCCAATGTACGTGGTATCATATTCAGACATCTAACAAGGTAATAGTTACAATAGTGCATTATCACTGATGCTAGCTTTAAGTACTTGGAGTCCCTTCTTGCCAAGCACAATCTGGAATGCATCCGGTGATGTGTTCAGTTCGTCTACTTCTGTGGAAGTCAATGTGACACGTGTGCTAAGCACACACTACAGGATCTGGCCCCAAGGGGACTTAAATTGATATTAATCACATAGGCCAGGAAGTAAATGAAGCTTATGCATTGCCCTTAGTGCTGGATGCCTTCAAATCCAATGTACACAAACGCCACTGACTCCAGTTAGCCCCTCTGTACACATAGTATTTGTTTGCCTAAATTCTTCAGGATCAATCCTCTCTCTTTTAGGAAGTTAACATCTACTTCAATTTTTGATAAGGGAACAGCAGCGGGGAATGAATTGCTGGAAGACACAGGTGGGGTTACAGGCTGGAGTGTGGCTGTGAGGGTTCCCAAACCACTGCAGCTGCAAGCTCTTACCCTGACAACAGGTTGCCTGCTGTTTTCCATTGAGCTAACAGGTAGTGGATCTGAATGGAGGTAAAAAACCCCAAAGTTTTTGTGTTCCTACATCGTGCAGGTTTTTTTTCAGGTAAATAACATCAAATTCTTCCCCTCAGCATACCACTGATAGCACTAATTTACAGCTGCCCAATTCATGATTGTTCATGCTCCAGGTTTGTATCTAAACAGGACTTGCAGTATGGCTTGTTCCCACCTACGCTGCCCCAAAATCGTGAAGCTATTCATGCAGGAGGATGGGAGGAATATGCCCATTAAATGATACGGAAAAGTCATATTCTGAATTGGATAGCTTGCTTACTCTGGTCCATCACTTGACACAACTCTAGAGCTCATAAAGGGTGAAAAATTAACCATTTTATTCTCAAATGTCATGTCCAATTCAGGGTTATCTTAACTGAAATTGTGGAACATCAAAGTATTTCTTTCCGCCTCTAAATGCAAGATGTGTAAAACTTCCTTCCACCTCAGTGGCACTGCTGATGACTCTCAAGCAGCTGCCACTGCCGATATTGGAAAACAAGAACTGCGTTATTTTCTCACCTTGAGGGGAATGTCTAAGTTTATGTCTCTGGAACATAAAATTGGCCCCATGGTGATTAATATACTACTTGCTTCATGAAAAGGTTAGAAAGGGCAATAAAAATAATTAATGTTACCTCAGTGAGAAATACTAAAACCTACCATTCCAAGAAAGGCTAGATCCTGGCCTTCACTGCTGTGTTCAGGTCAGGTAATATTTTATTCCAAAAGTAGTTTCATTACTTTCACTGGGCCTTCCTGGAATC
Source organism: Pterocles gutturalis (assembly GCF_000699245.1). NCBI lineage: Eukaryota > Metazoa > Chordata > Aves > Pterocliformes > Pteroclidae > Pterocles > Pterocles gutturalis. The sequence continues at coordinate 76,119 of NW_010121351.1, forward strand.
TCTTTGATTCATGGAATACGTTTGCTCTGTGTCCAAGGACCAATTCATACATGAGAGTCCTGATCCATGGCCATTTTCTGATTGTAACAGAAAATCACTGGTCTGATTTAAATCAAGTACCTTTCAAATTATATGCTGCTCATTTTTGATAAATAATGCAGTCACTTTTTAATGACAAATAACTTACACAAGTCAAATAAGTCTATTTTTATTGTAATAAAAAAAATTCAACTCTTACTTTGGTCTAGCACAAAACATATTTTAGAAGGCATACCACTTTGTGGTATTGTATTCTGCTGTGTAAAAAGCTGAATAAACTGCTTTACTCTTCTTGTTAAAGTTCTCCAGTTTAAAATGAAATCTGTGAAGTGCTAGTTTGATAAAGAATTAATTAGGGACTTTTCTCCTGAAGAAACCGTTCGTAAGTAAGAAATGTAATATTTAAAATAGATGTTTCTTTTTGGCAAGTGGTGACAAATGATGGTTATTTAAATAAGAACAAATACTGGGAGGATTTGAGTGGTGTCCAGAGATACGCTGAAGGATATGCATTTTTGTATACTTTCAAATACATTTCTTCTGAGTGCTTTCAATTAGTGGTATGTATTGAATGTTTGCACTTGTTGCTCAAAGCTAATTTTTGTGAGAAAGAAATATATTCTTCTGTATAGTTGGTACACTAGAAAACAAAATGTTTTTAGAAACTGTTACACTGTAATAAGAATAGCATTTACTAGCGAATAGTTCCACTTTATTTTATAAAACCTCCAATTTTGAAATAAATGGACAGGCTTCCTGTATATAATCTGTCATCTGTGGGTTTGTCCTCTCCTTCTAAGGAAGTATCTGCAAACATCTCAGTTCAGGAGAGATCATAATTTTGTTGGATTTATTTATTCATTATTGTT
>NW_010121352.1:0-1417 GCF_000699245.1 Pterocles gutturalis
TCGCCTGTGTACTAATAAGAAAGGACTATTTTTTGCGTTTTTCTTTTAACTAATTTTCATGTCTATGACCTCTTCTGTCATGAAGCAATTTCAGCTTAATAATTCACTAATGTTGCATGGTTCAAAATTTCCTGCCATTGCTTTAAACATTAAAAATAACTATGACTACTAATCCTTTGCACCAATTATTATAAGATTTCCATCTCTCCTTGTTTCCAGATTTTAAAAGTGAATCAGCGCTGCTGACAAGAATGGGTTGGCTCCTTGACTGTTTTGACCAGAAAAGTATCTGTAAGAATTTGTACTACTATAGCTTTTTTAGTTCAGATACATAGTTTTACCTAAAATATACACAGAGAGGTATGGTCTTTTATAAGATAAAGCTAAAACAGTTGAAGAAAAATGGAAAAGTAATTGGGATCTGTGTCCCCTCATCACATCTGAAAAGACTTGGGGGTTTTCTGGTTTGTTTAATTATGTAAACTGGTCTAGTGAGAGGCACCTTTCCCTCCAGCCCTTCCTTCAGAAAGCATCTCTGTAAGTGTGCTTCATTGGTGTCTGTATGTGACTGTATTTTCAGATGTTACTAAAAAGAAACGCAGAAGCAAAAGCACATCCCACGCATTCAAGGGCTTTTCCTTTCCTCCTTGAGAGGCCTTGGTTAACCCGACTGAAATTAATTGAAATCTTTCCACTAGATTTCAATAAAGCTGGATTTGTTACAAGTTTCTGCATTAGCTTTCTTCTACTTCTTTTACAAGCAGTCCCCACCTCTTCCTCTCCTATGCATTTTCCTGTATCTGTTTTTTCCTTCTTAAAGTGTAAAGTATGAGGAAAGGTAGAGTGAATATCACACAGCTATATTTTTAAAGTATCCAAAAAATCTTAGCAACATATGAAAGCATTAAAAAAACCCACATTGTTTGTTATGGTGTTATTATGCTTTAGAAATAGGCATGCATCACAAGTAACTATGCTTTTTGTTCAGTTCATCCTCATGTTGAACCATGTATGTTTGATTTAGACAATAGGCTGAGTAACTTCAGGCAGAGGACGGGCAATAGAGACAGAAGGGAACTGTAAAAACATCATACTATGAATACCTTTGGAGTATAATGGCATTAATAAAAACAAAAGCTACTGAAATACAATTACAACTACTCTATTTCTTTAAAAGCTACTGTCTCAGAAAATGAAGCAAAAGAAAGTGCTTTGGTTAGAAACATTTTTGCTTAACTAATGTGAAGATCTGTAGTTTAAATAACTTTTATATTGTTTTATCTTGCAAGACACTCATCAAAGTACAGTTTTCATCATCTAAGACGTTAATAGAAACAAAGTGGAATTATTCTCTTGACAGAAAAAAACAAAACTTGAGTTATTCCTACTGCCACACTCAGACTGTGTTTTGGACCTT
>NW_010121353.1:0-27484 GCF_000699245.1 Pterocles gutturalis
AAAAAAAAAAGAGCTTTTCTGGTCAATTTTCTTCACTTTTCTTCACTTCAGTTTCCTTCCTCAGTGCAGTTTTACCTGCTTGAAGTTGGTCTCTGAAGCAAATTATCTAGGGTACTTCTAGAATGAAATACTGTTAAGACAGAGATTTTGATTAAAAAAAAAAAAAAAGCAAAGCATAACGTGTAGTTACATTGGCAGTAACTTTAATGCTTCTTATAGTTTTCAAATATGAACAAATAACTTAAAAATATTCCTTGTATTAAAAGGAATCGAAGGTTATCTTACTTGAGTTCCTGAAGTGGTTACATTAAAAAAAAAAAAAAAAAAAAAAGTGCATCTCATTTTCTTAAACTACTTTGGCATTTAAACTCTTCAGAAGATGCATTGTGAAATAAATGTTTTCCACAAGTACTTCCTTTTGTAACATGTTTATTTAACTAATTTGCTGAGAACAGTAAGTTTTCTTGCCTGCAGAAAGTCTATTTCACCTTATAAGTCTAATTTTATAAACACAAACATCTAATTTATTTCAGATAAAGGAGAGAAATGTAGAAAAAAAGACACACACTGCAAAATGACAGAAAAGAGTGAAAAGAGGGGGTTTTTTTACTGTCTTGTCCTGTTGTAAATACTTTTTCAACACTCTATTCTGTCTCTACATTTTGTTAAAATACTGCTGAATGATACAATACAATTGCTTTTCAATCACATTTCAATAGTTTTACTATTTCAGATTGTCTCCTATACATAAAACTTATAATTATTTTTGTCATATTTTTACTTGCAAAAGATTTTGCTAAATTTATAATAGCCTTTTATAGTGTGAAAGAACGTTTGCATTTTACAGTTTGAGTAACTCTGAGAATTTTCTGCACTTTGCCAAATTACTTTTTCATGGTCCTGGATGGATAATCCAAAATTTTCAAATAAGTATTTTAAAGCACATGACTACAAAAATCAAGTTAAGAAAACCAAACTTATTTCAGTACAGGAGGACTTCCTATGGTTCTCTCGGTGTATATTTAAAGTTAGTTATAAGAATTGAGGGAGTGCTATGTCAAGTTACTTTTAAGAAGATGCAGATCAAACCTTCTGGAAACACACTGACACCAATAAGAATGAAAGTGATTAAATATTTGATTTACTATTTCACTTTTGAAAATATCAAGAAGCTCTATTAATATACTACAAACACAGATTTCATCGCACTTTTAAACAGTGTACTCTTAGCCACAGGATTGTTGTTAGCTCTTTGTCAATAAACAAAACTGAGACAAAAAAAATCACTAAAATCTGTCTGTGACCTTCTTGATAAAAAACAATATAGTATTCATTACAGAAAATGCTTAAAAGTTTTATAGAAAATGGATAGGAAATATTGTGCCTTAAAGACAAGTCAGTATTTTTCATTTAACTGGAATTCTGGTTTTCAGCACAACCTAGCAATATTAGACTTATGAAAAGGTAAGCTTTGATCTTACAAACTCACTGCGGTGTCTAATCTAGTCTGTCCTTTGCTTTAGCTATAAACAGCTAAAGGAAAACAGCTAGAGGAAAGAACATGAACTAAACAGACAAGTTGGGTGGGTTCATTTTAAATATTTTGTGTACATGTTCTGACACTATTAACTTGTTTTGTAATTCGTTGTGAAGTGACAACCATCAAACAGAAAATTTAGTTTCTCCTTGCTTAGGCAATGTTTGCATTAAATTATTTTTAGCACAGAATAAAAAGGTACTTCGTGCCAAGCCACAAGCTCTAAACAAAGAGATTGCTCAAAAATTTAAAAAAGGCAGCGTGAAGTGCAAGAGAAGAGGTCAATCTACTTAATCATGCCTAAGGGTTGCAAAGTCACCCTGCAGTCTGAATGATTGTTTACAAATAGATTTTGACAGGTAATTTTACTGAACACTCTACCCACATTTTAGAATCATAGAATCATTTCAGTCGGAAAAGGCCTTTAAGATCACTGACTCCAACTGTTAACTAGCACTGCCAAGTCCACCACTAAACCATGTTCCTGAGCACCACATATACATGTCTTTTAAACACCTCCAGGGATGGTGACTCAACCACTTCCCCGGGCAGCCTGTTCTAGTGCTTGACAACCCTTTCAGTGAAGAAACTTTTCCTAATATCCAATCTAAACCTCGGTGCAAGCTGAAGCTGTTTCCTCTCATCCTATCCTTTGTTACCTGGGAGAAGAAACTGACACCCACCTCACTACAACCTCCTTTCAGGTAGTTCTAGAGACCAATAAGGTCTCCCCTGAATCACCTTTTCTCCAAGCTAAACAACTACAGTTTCCTCAGCCTCTCCTCATAAGACTTGTGCTCCAGACCCTTCATCAGCTTTGTTGTTCTTTGGACCTGCTCCAGCACCTCAGTGTACTTCTTGTAGTGAGGGCCCCAAAACTGAACACAGCATTTGAGGCACAGCCTCACCAGTACTGAGTACAGGGGGATGATCACTGCGCTCATCCTGCTGGCCACACTATCCTGATTTTAGCTTTATAGGTCCAGTCCTACATCCAGTGAAATCAACTGGCAGTTCGCAATTGATTAGCACAGGAATGTGGTGCACGTGCTTCAGAGAGCAAGGGAAAGTAAGCAGATTTGGTGGCATTTCAAGTTGTCGAGCATCACAGACAACCTATCGGGATATCAGTCCTTGTTCCTGCTTGTTCAACTCTGGCTGATATGGAACACACAAATGAATTTGGGAACACTGCTTAACCCTCACATGTAAATTAAATTTCTAGACTGGAAGTAAAATGAAAAACAAAAATAGAAAGGCCAGAGGAAATCTGTTGGAGGTGTATCCGTATAGGAGCTGCAATTAAATAATGCAAATAGCAGAATGAAATGTATTTAAAAAAAATAACAGAGGAAGGAAGCACATCTAATATCCTCCATTTCCTGACCACTGGGCTCTGTTGTGTCTGCCTCCTCCTCATCTGTTTTCCAGGATGCTTTGATGGACTATTACTTTTCCAGTCATATCCTTTTACAGGCCAGTTGAACTGAATTACATAGTGATGGTAGGGAGGCATTTGTCTCTCTGCCACAAGGAAGACCTTGATGGTAGCACCAGATAAGCCAATCCTCACACTCCTGCTGCAGTATACGGAACAATAATCTAAATGTTTACGGATGTGTTGCTAATACTTGCTATCTCCTATTCAGCTATGTAAATACTAAAGTAAGTCTGAAATGCAGCTTTTGTCTAGAAAGTTTCAAAAGAAGCAAAAAAAAATTCCACTAAAACAGGCTGGAAATTTTCAAGAGGGAGAAAAATATTCTGGTCCTTTAAAAATTTTAATATTTTCTTTTAAGTCCTCTAATTAACAATGAACCCTATTCTGCACTCATAGCCCAACCACAATTCTATTGGACTCTGTATTTAGTGACTGTTAAATTACATCCATAATTAATATACACAAAAAATGTGAATAAGATTAAAAATGTCAGCATTTGTTTGAAGTGGAAGAAAATTTAACATGCATTTAAAATTACATTCTTATTCTGTTTATTCTAAAGTTGTTTGTTTTACTAAAATATGTCTTGAGGCTCTATTGAGACAGATATTTGATTTGCACAAGTTTTGACATTAGAGCTTGTCTCAAGATTGAAGAGCAAACACTGACTGACTTGTTTCTAAAGAATTTACAGTTTTCAACAGCCCTAAGAGTAGGGTGCCTTCTCTCTACTAAATAATGTTGCGGAGGAGGATACTATGGTTTATTTACCGGGCGTGCATGATGAGACTACTGAACTTTGTGGAATGGTACATGGATTCCCCCTGAAGCCCTCATACGAATAAAGCAAGATTTCAGATTTATTTTTTTAAAACATAAGAGAAAACATTTTAGTTCACTACTTCCACTCCTTGAATAGCTTTTCGTGTTTGTTTACTGTAGAACGAAATTGACACTACTATCCCCCACAATCATGTGATTTCATGCAGTTCTTGCAATATCCAGTAACAGACCCTGATGTTATTTACTGTAATCTAATCATAGCAGAAGGAGTTAACAGAGGAAGAAGTGGACTCCCTCCCCTACTGGGAATATTATTATTGGCTGAAAAAACTATAACTTTATATATATATATATATATTCAAAGTAATTTTCTGCATAGTGTTATAAATTCCATTAATAACATTAATCATTAATAATGCTCAGCAATTAATGTTATTAATTATTTTCCCATATTTTCTGCTAATACAAGAACCCTGAAATTATATCTAAACCTCAGTAAAGCCCCTAGAAATTTTTCCATGTATGGATAATTACTCTGATCTTAGGTTTCCTCTGGCGACAAGCAAGTATTGTGGCTTTTAGACTCTAGAGCAACAGGGTAAAATAAAAGTACCACTACCTTTCATTTCTGCAGGTAACACACAGCTCTAACTTAAGTATTTAGGGATTTTATTCACTGCAGGTGACATTTTGATTCTAATTAAATTGTTCCTTAGTGAAAGAACATCATAAAGCTGGCTTCAAAAGATCATGAACTTTATTAGTTAAGTATTTGCTCTTAAAATAGTGCATATTTGATGACACAAAAGTGTTGAGGGGTACATTTTCAGTACAAATGAATTTCTGATTTGAATTTTCCAAACTGTTCAAAAGGCTGCAGACAGTAGCTCATACACTATATCCAGTTTGTTTTCAGAGCATATTATTTCAGAACAAATAGCCATCATAGACCTGTCATTTTCCTGATTAAATATTATTTCTATTTAATGATATTGTACACTATCTTCACCTCATTACATTTCATTTTTATATTCTTTTTTGCTATATAAGAGAATCCCATTAAATATGTTTATACAATCTATAAAATCCAGCTGAATGTTGATTTTCCTTTTATTCATCCAGGAGAGTACAAGCCACAAAAAAGCTTGATTTGCTCAAAAACTTTCAAAGAAGAAAGGCATTCGGTTCAAAAAGATATGAAAGATGAGGCACCAAGGGGAAGATTACAGTGCTGTCTCTAACTCATTGGCCTTCCACTTCTCACATTAGCTTTTGTTAAACATGTAATCCCAAAAAGAAAAAATTGTACTATTTTTGCTTTTTTCAGACAAAATTATCACAAAATCACAAACTCCTTAACATCCTCAGTAGTCTTGCATTTTCAAACTTATCCGATATTTCAACAAAATCAGAAATCAATATTCATTTTCCATACCTTTTGAACTCATACTGTCACTTTTTTTTATGTCTGTACATTTTTAATAGCAAAAGAATCATTTACTACATTTGGAGTGTTTTATTTGAGTGTTCACCTAAGAGATTCTTGTGGGACATCCAAAACATTTTGTTTCTACTCTAGCAGGCACTTGCTAATAGAAAATTTTGCTTTCTCATTTTCTGTCTTTACTCTACACTAAATCCAAAATGGCAAATACAGGTCTATGTCTTACATTTTAGATGCAAAGAAATTTGAAATTTATAGATAAATTCAGAGTCTTAATTTACATGCAGATTTAGATCTCAGGTTTATTTTGTGGCATAAACTGATCACAAAGATGGTTAAGAGTGAGGTTGGATGCGGCTCTGAGCAACCTGACCTAGTTGAAGATGTTTCTTCTCCTTGTAGGGGGGATTGGACTAGATGACCTTTAAAGGTCCCTTCCAACTCAAACTATTCTACGATTCTGTTTTCCAAGGCTTCTAATATTTTAGGTGTCTTCTGACCTGCATTGAAATGGGTTTTTTTGTGGGTTTTTTTGTTTTTTCCCTTTCAGAAAACTTATGTCAAATACCTAGCTTCTGGCAGAGCCGATAATAGATCAGAGCAATCTTCTTTCATTTTCTTAGCTGATAATCCTAATGCAGCATATCTCAATAAATGTCTTCTTTATTCAGTTTAATCCCTGAATGTTACTCTGTGATACATCTAGACAACTTTTTTCTTCTATCTTTGGGCATTTGATACTAACCTGTTACTTAAACCACCTCACTTTCTTCTGAATGTCTGATCATTTTTTCAGAATTAATTCATTTATCTAATTTAGCAAGATTGTGCTTATTGTAGATCCTATCTTCCAAAACAGCTGTGATCCTGCTTACTCTGAAGAAGAAAATGCCAATCTAAATGTTGCATATTGAGGTTTAAGATTTTGATAGGACTTACTGTTTTTTGTTTTTTTGGGGTTTTTTTGTTTTTTAATTAATATTTGAGGGGTTTTTTGTTTCCATTTGGTTTGGGGGTTTCAGGTTTTGAGTGTTTCTTTTTTCTAATATTCACCTGATTATTAGAAAAAAGTTACATCTATGGACAAAAGGCTTCTTTGGTGTAGGATTCATTCTAATCAAGTGTAGCTCAGAGTGTCTTAAAGTGCACAAGATTACTTTTCCTCTGCATTACATACATGTAATGGCATGTTAAAGACCTCACAACATGGGTAAATCACAGTCAGTTGCTCACTGGAAAAAAAAAAAAATGTTACTTGTCACAGAGTACGTATTTTTTTTTTTTATTCAGAAGCACCATAGTCAGAAGGAAAACTGCAGCACGAAATTCTTCCTTTTCCTAAGCTCTCAAGTCTACAAAGTTCACCTTCAGTAACTCCATCCTAGTTTTGTCAGCTCAGCGCACATTTTCAAGTGATTTTTGTCTGTTTTAGGAACAGACATACAGGGTCAAAAGTCTAATGTCATGGTCAGTAATACATAGTTAAAGAAGAGTATAAACAAGATAAAGCATTTACTACAGTAAGGTGTGTCTTCAGCCACCCTAAGCCTTATACACTTCCTGAGTCAGGTGTATTATCTGTGTGTTTAATAACCTTCAGTGGGTTCTACATCCATTAATTTGTCTATTTGGTTTATTTGAGCTCAGCTGTAAATTTTTCTTATGCTGTAGCTGCAAGTTCCACAGTGATCAAACAGGGATGAAAAGAGGAAAATACACAACAAAGAGCAAATAAATATACAGGGTTAAAAGGAATAGTTAGGTTCATTGTTGGGCCATTAATAGTTGGATCTTATTTCACCAACCTTAATAATACTTGGCTGGAAGTGTTGAAAAAAACCCCAATGCAATGCAGCGGTTTACAGTCTAATTCTGATATTGTGACTAGGGGGAGCATGGTTTTATATGCAGATTAGTATTGCCTAATCAACAGAAAAATAAAAAACGGAAGATGCAGGAATACTGTCATAAAGCAAGACTAGCACTTAAGTGTCAACAGATCTCAAATATAAATGCTAGTGCTAAAACAGCAGTTGAATTTTATTTTGAGAAATTTGTATAACTCAAATCCTCAGAAAAACCCAAACATCAAAGCAATCTCAAGATTGCAAGTAACATACTGGCTCATTCATCTTGTTTGAGTCATTCTGCCCCCTTAATTATATTTTGGAGGTATTGCCTCTGAGTGTCATTTCTCTTCACATTTTCTGCTATCTCCATCTGGAGTTTGTTTACCAGAACTTGCTCCACTTCTCCCAGGCTTGAGACTCCACTAAAATGGATTACTGACATTCATTACAACATATGATGTTTGCAGCCTTTACCTTCCCCTATGCATTTATCAGAGAGACAATAGTGCAGAACCTTTCCTCAGAGTTTCTTTCAGTGTGTTCTTTCAGGTGCAAAGGAAACCAGTCACAAGCACTTGCAAAAGCAGGAAATGTAGGCAGATTTGGCAACAACAATCCAAATTCATTAATTTTGAAATATTTTTAATGACATATCTAAAATGTACACATATATACAAATGTATTTGTATAAACTGTTACTCTTTGACTTATTACTTGAAGCAGCCTATCAGGCATAAAGAAAATATATCATTATTTCTGTGTAACATTTTTAGAGTAAGAATAAATTTTTCCAACCCCAGAGCTTAAGACATGGTCCTTTTTTGTTGCTTCCATTTTCTTGCTGAAGGAATAAGCGTCTCACAGCAGTCTACCCAAACTACAGCATAAATTGATGAGAAAAACACTCTAAGATCATCTTGTTAATTCTTTTTATCCTATTGATTTGCTGAGTTATAGCAGAGTTTACTCCCTTACTGTTTATTGTAACTGTGGAACTTTTCCGTAATGCATTTTCCATTAGTTTTGGATTCTAAAGATATCATGCTTATGTTTGGTCACCCTGTCCATATGAGTAATGTCGGGATATGAGGGAGGGAAAAGGGAAGAGAAAGTGTGAGAGTAAGAAAGAAATAGGCAAAGATTCTCTGAACTATATCTTTAGTAATCCAAAAAGTCTAATCTCCATTAGAAAATGCAGGGACGGATGAAAAGCTGTGAGAAGAAAACAGGCAGGAGAGTTAATTGAATACCAGACCTTTCCCAATATTAACCAGATTATTTAACATCACTGTCTGAATTCAGGTACCTTCATAAACACGAGCGTTTTTAATACACACAAGAGCATGTAATGGAGAAAGGAAGACCAATTTTCATGAGGTCTTCGTTTCCGTTTTCACTGAAATCTATTGTTCTATCCTACAATCAGATTTTGTCCTTATCAGTAAAGAATTATCATAAAATTGTAAAAATGTCATTTTTATCTGCAAGTCAAGCTGTCAGGAAAAGTAAATATGCTTTTATGTTAGGAACTTACCATGTGAACCTCCATGATAAATTGCAAATACATGCCACAACCAAGACAGTAACTATATACTTTAACTCGCAACATACATATCAGTTCCCATAGCCTTCTGTGCTTTGGGTACTTACAGAGATACTAGCTTTCTTCCCTGAGGTGTAATTGTAAAATAAATAAATAAGCATCATCATGCTGCATGATGTGTCAGTAGTCAGAAAGTGGCTCTTTCCTCGGGAGTCAATGCTGGATTGTTTGCTGAAAAGTAAACTGCTGCTAGAGCTACCAGTCTGTATATGGGATATATGACTGTGGTCATTAAAAAGTCCTTTGAGAAGTTTCAGATTTCAAAGAAATTGTACACCAGCTACATACTAATGGCTGATTCTACACTTTCCTCATAGCTTTCCCACCAGACAAGTCATACTTCACACGGCCTACAGGCCCTTTAGGAAACATCTTAACACATGACTAACAAGTACTTAGCTCCAATGTAAAACATGGTGTGATTTGTTAATATACAGAATTTTTTCTATACATCAGGAGTCTAAGGTGATAGATTATGTGTGTTACTACTATGTCCCATCACTGAAAGAAAAGAATTGCACTTGCCTGAAGACTACGGAGTTAGAGGCTCACAAAGTCAAGGACATTGCACTAGAAAGGTCTTGACACCTACTGTGCTTTTCCTTTAACTCAGTAAGGTTTTTCTATATTTTAAGTGAAGAGAGAAAGCCTCCAGGGATTCAGCTGTGCCATGTTCTGTCAGAATGAAGGAATTTTTGTAGGCCAAAATCAGTGAAGCTTCTTAGAGTAATGAGTGTTCTGTGGAAGGTGGCACAAAACAGCAAAGTAGCACTACTTAGGAAATAGTAGATTGAACTCCAAACTACCTGAACACCAAATGAAAGAATGCAGAGCAGTGCTATCTGTAAAATATGAATGTAGGAAATGTCCTGCTGTCTCAGAAGCATTTTGTCTCTTCAGCTGGCATTAGGAGATCCTATTTAGAAATATGCTGAGCATGCAAAAACAATCATCTTCTGCTCTCTATTCTCCTCATAGTCCCTGGGCGGCTGTAATTGTGATAAGGTTGTTAGTATGTTTCTGCCTAGTCCTGTTAGTATTAATTTCTGGACCTCCTGTCCAGGAATTTATCTAATCCCTTGAACCTGCTAATGCTGTCTGCCCCCACAATTTCCTGTGGCAACAAGTCACACAAGTTTATTGTCTGTTGTGTAAACTATTCATGTCAAATCCATCTCAATAGTTTCACCAAGTGCTTCCTAGTTTTTTTTATTGTGGGTACTAAAAGGCAAATACACACCCAGTTTATATGCTGTCTCATGACTTTATAAACTCCTACAACTTGCAAATTTGGAGATTTTGCAGTGCCCTGCCCCCATTTTGGAAGGCTGAGCCAGTATTTCCCTTTACAGAAGCCATATTGTCACTTTCCCAACAGACTGTTTCTGCATGCACTCAGTCTTCTTAATTCATATGACAGACTCTGTCATCTTACCTGTGACAGGAGTCACTCTAGAGCTCAGAAGTGGCAAGATATACACAAAGAGCCTCTTAAGCCTACAGCCTCAAAAGAATACTGTATTGGTTGCCAAAAAGTCTTAATTCCACAATCTAAACAAAGAGATATCCCACTACATTCAACATGACCTAAGTATAAACTCCTATGTGCTTCACTGTATAAGAATGAATAGAGGATGTGTTTAAAGGCACTGCTGACCTCGAATGGAGACAAGTATTGCCAGCTGAAGAGCCTTCAATAGTGTTAATATTCTCTTGGCATAATAGCCAAGCACCAAGCTCCATCAGTAACTGTAACGAAGTTATACCTACAATAATGCCCCCCAAATAGCCTGATATTTACTGCCCCTCAAAATTCTTGCAGAAGAAGTCATTTCAAGCAAATGTCAGAGTGTTTCTGTAGGACAGTATGCCAAGGAATGTTGAAGCCTCTGAGAACCTAGCTTCACAACAAGTAATTTACACAGGCTGCTCATCGGGAGAAATGGTCAGGCACATGTTGATTTTTGTCTAGAACATGTAAACAGAGACAAAACATCTGTAAGTCATTAGCTGGCATCTTCTCTTCTGTATATGGTATGTGTAAAGACAGAACTCACTACTCGTGAAGTCTTCAGAGGAACAAGTGCACAGTGATCAGAGGCTTTTGGTATATAGTGACACATCTCATTAATTCTTAATGCTCTTGATTTCAACAATAATTTCAAAAAGTATTGCAAGAAATAATGCCAGTCCAACTGAACTAGGAAATCTGATTTGAAAAAAAATCTCCCTAAGAATCAGACTGAAATTTTGCCCATGGTCTATCAACTTGCATCCTATCGGCAATGCTAGCTTGATCTAAAATGGGTTGCTGTGAATCAAAAATCAAATTAAGTAAATATGTGAGTTTCCAAAAAGTTTTTCAAGTAGGTTTTGTATCATCAGAAAAAGTTAGTGTTTTAATCCACAACTCCTTCCTGGTCTACTACTAATGAAAGATTCACTGAATTATCTTCATAAAGGTCAAAATGTTAATTAAGAAATTCTCTTCAGTGATAAATGAGAGATGTGGAACAAATTACTAGATCAGCTTTTTCTAGAGTTCAATTACCCTTCTCTTCATTTTAAAAACATAAGAAAATTCCAAAGAAGAACTAAATTTTCTAACATTAAATATTTCTTCTCATTTAATTTGATAGAGAATGATCTTGGAAGGTTTGCATTTATGTAAGTTACATTTCAGTTAAACTTATATACATTCTTACATGTACTATTAGTATTTACTTATTAATAGCAATGACATTAATGGCTACAAAATAATTTAAGATATATCCTTCAATTTAATAAGCATACTAATAATCTAAAGTATATGCATTTAAATAAAATGCATCTTTCTAAACTACACAGAGTTAAAATACAGCAATATATAAAGAGCAAGCAAAATTATAAAGTAATTTAAATGACAAAATATGCTCAGACTTTTAGAAATGAAGGATCTACCAAAAATTTACAGATATAATGATCCATATAGTTTTCTGAAGCAAACAATAATTAGGAAAACACTTGTGATACCTCAGAAAATTGAAATACTGGAATTTTTAATTTTTATTTGCAATAATATTATAAGTGTAAGGCTTGACATATATTGAAAATATGTATTATTGGACAAAAAATAATCCTTATTCAAAAATTGCAGGACACTCATAGTAAACACTGCAAACACCTTTGGCTTAATTACAACACCATTTAATAGCAATGTTTATTATAGCAGCATTTTCAGTAAAATGGCAGGGAAGCAGAAGCAAGTTATTATACTGATAGTTCCCAACGCCTGCTGGAAAATAGCCACAAACTATAAGTATGTTTTACGCTTAGCTAATGTGCTTCTGATGACAGTTAGTGTGAAAAAACTTGCCAGGAAGTTTTTATGCATGGATTGGGATTGAACTGTCCAGCCATGTTCCAGAAAAAAAAAAAAAAAAAAAAAAAAAAAAAAAAAAAAACACAAAATTTAAAAAAAAAGACATGAACCTAAATCTTGAAGTCAAACCATGACATGACCTGGACTCCACAGTTATATGCTTGTCTATCATCAGCTGAGAATTTAGTCAAGTACTAATTTTTCAGGTATAGAGAGGTGTCCAGGTCTTAACTGAGCAGATAATGAAAGATGATTAACTTGTGTTTCATTAATACTTTCAGGATACAGAATCAAAAGACATATTCATACAAACTTCACAGGTTTGATCTCTTATGTAGATATAGACAACATTCAAAATTTTGCACAGGGGGACACACCTGCCAAAACACTGCCTATGGCAAGGAGCCAAAGCACTTTGAAGGGACTGCATGTCAACCTGTTATTTAGCCTCTAAATCTGTGTAGACAAAATAGTGTCAAACATAACTAATTTCAAAAAATGTATCAGAATTCCTACACGCCTTGAAACGTGTGGAAGTCCTTTGACAGATTCTCTGTGTAGTCTAAAGCATAAAACTGATAGCAAGGCATAAACTCCCAGGCATTATATCACCAGCGTAGTATAGAAGCAGTTTTATGAACTGAACACTGAGCAGAAATATGTCACAGGTGTGCCAAATAAACGATCTCAGAGAAGATTTACAAATGCTGAAGTAGAAATGCTAAACAGAAAAATAGACAGGCAAACATTCTTGATGAGACGGGTTGCACTTACTCCTCAAATTTGCCACAGCTACCCATGTGTTTTCTAAGCAAATGTGAGGTGCATCCAGTTTAACAGAACTTTTCTCAATAACTCACGCTTCTGTAACTTAAATCAATTCTCTCCCCACATTCTATCAAATGAATATCTTGAGGCCTAGAAATTCAGTCTTTAATGACTAGTGCTGTCAGATGTTGATAGCAAATATCTGCTAGGTGGATGGAAAACACTGGTGTGATTTCATTCCAACCAATGAAGAAAAGAACAGAATTTGATTTTAATGGTCCTGAAGATTCCTAGACATTTTTTTGGAAAACAGAGATCAGCAGGTGTATGACAGGGTACCTCCTGATATCCTCTTCTACTGACCTTTTAATCTCTATGCACAAGGTTTCCTTCCCTTGGAAACAAAAGCATCATAGAAAATACTGTACACATACATAATCAGGATGCAACTACAGTTTTCAAAAAGTGCTCTACCACCAGTAATACTCCCAGGCCCCACAGGTGAGAGAGACGGAGAAATACTAGTTGCTGCAGGCTAAGATATGTTCCACAATGTTTAGTCAGCTTAACTTTGATCATCTAAATCCTGTTAAACCTAGATGCCTTGAGTAGCCTAAACATTATGTGTAACCGCCAGACACCTCCCAATTACATTTTTGGAAGCTGAGGAAAGGTTTGCAGCCAACAAATACATACAGCCTGTCTACCAGGCTGAACTCAAAATTCAAGGATGACACAAACTATGAAACAATACACTTCAATGTTCTTCAATGTTCAATACACTTAAGAAAAACTTAAGAACGACACTGGATCAGATAGAGGGTCTATCCAGTTCCATGTGTTTCCCCAGTAATACCTAACAAAACAGTCCAAGGGAAGAACTAGAGCAGAACTAGAGCAGGCAGGGATACATGATGTTTCTGGTAAAAATGTTACTATTTTCATTTTAGCAAGTTCTCCCAGACCAGGAGTAGTCTTACTCATTTAGCAAGTCTCTGTAGATTGCTCTTACATGTATGGGTCCAGTCTTGCCTGGAGTCTTCCTCTTAAGCGTCCATTTTATGCTGTTGTAATGAGTTGCACTGACCTGTTCTCTGCTATGTGAAGAACAACCTTTCATCTATCTTGAATCAGCTCTGACTAGTTTCTTTTGAGCCTTACTGCTTGCATTGGAAGGGAATGTGAACCACTAATCCTTATTTCCTAGTGCCACTTACGATTTTGTAGACCTATTCAGTCTATCCTCATATAGAAGACATTCTTTACATTTAGCCCTGTGTCTTTGTCAGCTTTCTCTGAGCAGTTTCCAATTCAATTATTCTCTTTTAGAGGTGAAGGAATCAGGATAAGAGGAATTCCCACACTTTTGTATTCAAAGTATGAGCAAACTAGAAATTCTACAGTGTATTGATAATGTTCTCTGTATTTTTCTTTATAAAGCCTCAGTAAGTCATAATATTTGATTTTCTCTTTTGTCTGCTACGGGGCATTGAGCTGACATTTTCACAGAATTTTATTGCATAACATTAAGATCTTGCTTTTGAGTAGTAGCAGTCAGCTTAGAGCTTTATGTATCATTCATATGTAAAATTAAGATTGCTCTTCCCCATGTGTACCACATTTATGCAAACTGAATTTCATCTGCCGTTTATTGCCCAGCCTCTTAGTATTATAAGGTATCTTGACAATTTTTCATTTTTTCATAGTCAGCACTTGTCCTTAGACTCCTCAATAACTTAATATCATCAGCAAATTTTGTCACTTTATTGCTCACTTCTTTCTCTGACTATTTATTAATGTGTTCCAACACAAATCCCTTTGGAACTCCAATAGTGATATTCCTAGTCATGAGACCTGCCTTTTATTCCTACTCCCTCTTTCTGGCACATTAAACATGTGTAACCAATCAAGTGAAGAGTAAGAATAGCAGAATAATAACAATCTATTTGGAAATAAATAGTTAAGTAAACCTAAAGAACATCACTTATGTTTCCATGGGAAGTATTATTTTTGTTTCTATGGGTGTGACTGAAGATACTGAAAAGATTTATTTAAAGTCATGAGCTCCTACTGCTAGAAAGACTTCTGAAATACATGTCAACACAGAAATTTCATGTTGTTTCTGTAGTACTAGGAACACCAAAAATCTCTAGGATAGTCAATACTTAAGTAATCCAACCTATTTAAAATGAGTGCTGTAAAAGTATGAGGGCTTTTTATATGAAGCCTGATGTCTCTATTATATAGCTGTATATAGAAAATTTACAGCTCTTCTTATGTCTACATAATCTCAATGACGCATAAATAAATGCTCCAAAGCAAAAGTAAATTGGCAGCTACCGAGGTTGCAATAAACAGAGGTGCTTGCAGCTCATTACATTAAATTAACTGTTTAATTGAATGCATTTGCCTGGTTCAGTAAAACAATTGTGTCAATTTTTTTTATAATTGTATTAATTTCTGCCTTTGTTTCACTGCTCTTTCTTGGGCTAACTATAGCTGATAGCAATGATTAATTTTGTTGTTCATGAAGCTGTGATAACAAGAAGATGATTTGACTTTTATATCATCTTCCACATTGATTGAGAAGTAAAATGGGTCTCCTTTCCTTTCAACCTCAGAGTTAGAACTATCCTATTAAAAATCAGCATTGTCATCCTGCAATACCTGTGGATATAAGAATGGTAAGGAAATGCTATGCAGGTTGCAGAACAATAATTTTCATTCATTTTGAAGGGCTCAGAAAGCTTACCCTTAGAGATCAGTGGAAGACTTTTTCTCATCCTATAGAACATCCTGAATTTATATTTTTTTTCTTCCATTTCCATTGGAATGAAACAAAGAACTCTTTAAATATTTTCCTAAAAAAAGGTGTGGGGGAAAGAAGGACGGCACATTATACAACTTGTTCTGTTCATTCTGTTAGAGTCCTGATGAAACAGAGTGTCTTCACATCAAGAACTAAACTGCATTTTTTCTCATACCTTAAGTATCTTATAAGGAATAAGTAACTACCTAAACCACTGGGTAGTTGACTAGTCTGCAAAGAGAAAAAAAAGAGGTTATTTTTATCTCCCCCATTGAAAAGAGTGCAACTCAGATAATTTAATTTGTGAGATTTGTTATATTTAATTAAGTACATATTAAGACAAACATTTTTACTCCATAGTCCAGAGACATGAATAGCTACACCAGAGTCATTATACTGAAGTTCAGTTCTCACTTCCCATGCTTATTTTATTAGCATACAAAGAGACAGACTTGTTTGTCACACCCTAGGAGATCACTGTTGTCATCTTTGAAGAAACTGGCTGATCTTTCTCTCTCTTCCTGCCTTGACCAGAAATTCTCACTAAAATTTTGTTTGTAAAAGTTGCATATGTGATGCTTAAAAATATTGTTTTTTCATAAGTTATCATATCTAATGACAACACTTTATGTGAGAAAATTTCAGGCCAGCTCTCCTTTCTTTTTACCTGTGCCAAGTAATAGGGTTGTCATTCAGAACAACTTCATATGTTCTTGTGGAAAAAAAGAAGGTACTATCGATTTAGAAAGCCTCTGCCACCATACTTCCCCCACAAAAGCCAGCTGAAGCCGTTACTTCACATCATTAGTTAAATCCTGTTTCTGAATTAAAACCCAGAGGAGCCAGTCAATAGTCAGACTGCAAGGGTAGGCACAAATAATTTTTGAAGATAGGTAGCTTGTGCTTAACAGTTTATGTTTATTAGTACATTATTTACTTGCTTATATTTCACCTTTTTGTTGTGGAATTTTGGATGTTTTTTTTTAATATATATGTCAAATATGTTGCTCTGTTTTAACCCACAATTTCTCTAATATTCTTCCTATTCCTAGTGATCATGTTACCTCCCACATTGGTGATGGAATTGATATACATTTATTATACAGATATTTTTCTCACACATAATGTTCTAAATAAATAAGCAAAGTTAGTAACTCATGCCACTGTTGCAAATGAACTATTAAAAGTGAGATAGTTCCCTGGCTCAATACACAATATAGAACAAATGAAAAATGGTTAAAATTATTCCCACGGCAATGTTTATTCATGTGACAATGAAATCCTGTTTAATATTTGAGGATTTTTTATGATGTGCATTGGCAATTCAGTTACAAGCTTTTCTCTGCACCATTTCTGCTGTTCTTTCCCTTTGTGACACAGCTTAGGACCTGAGGCAGGAAGACACTGCTTTCACCTAATGACAAGGCAGCTTTTCTTGGTGAAGCACTACCTTTTCCTTATTTAATTATTTGCTTATTGAAAGTCAGAATACCAAGCAAGCAAACAGGTAGATATTTCTCACCCCATGCAAAAACAGAAGATAAAAACCCCAAAACACCACTACCCACAAACATGACTACTTCCATAATGTTCCTAGGCTATCAGACTGCCCACATCTCAACTCTTCTCCAGCTGATAGCACACTAAATTAACTAATCTTTTTCTCATGTGGTTTTCTTTTTTCTTATTCAGTTTTCAGACTTCCAAGCCTTCTTACTGAAATGCTGAAATATGATTTTTTCTTCTCCCTTTCAATCTAGTGATACGGTGACTTATTTTTAATTAATTGTTGCAGGGACCATGCACCACTCTTCCACTTTAAGCTCAAGTAATGTGTATGTTCTGAAAATCAGAAGCATTCCAGTGTCTTGAATGATGTATGTAAAGACTAAGACAAGTGTAAGATGCTGAAAAGGTACAAATACTGCAGGAAAATCTTGTTTAGGCAAATTGTAAAAGTGCTCAATGTAAGACAAAAAGTGAAAGTAAAACCATTCAAACTTCTGTAATAAATGCAACTTATGTTATTATCCTATCTTAGAATTTTTCAAAATTATTTTCTGCTAAATATTTGGAAACTTATTTTTTAACTTATTTTTCACTTGTTCCAAATATGTAAAAAATTCTGGTTTCCTGTACATGGATGTTCAAGCATCAGAGTGCAATAAGGGTTTTGTATTTCTACTATATAGGACGAATAAATATGCAATGAGTCCATGCAAAAAGATTCCAGAAATTCATAATAAAAGATGTAAGTACATATATACATATATTTGTGAATTGTTGTATTCCCTGAGTTTCCACTTCTGACTCAATTTCTCTTTTATTTCTCAGCAATAAAAGGAAGCTCAACTATAGGAGGTAAATTTTGCATTCTTCTCTTTAATTCTTTATGTGGGAAAGTCAATTTTAGCCCTCATAACCAGATAAGTTGCCTCTCTCAAAAATAAAAAGCACTCTTTTCAACATATTTTTTCCTTTTTTTTTTTTTTTCCCTCTCCCCTAATTCCCTCATCCATGAAGGCAGGAATCTTACCTAAAATCCTCTTTTTTCTTAGTTCCTGCTCATCATTGCCAGCACTAAAATTTTTCTGCTCCAGTGATGCCACCTCAGCTGGAGGCTGTTGGCACAGTGAATATGACAAACTTGTCTGAGATGGGTTTTACATTCTGTTCAAAGTATCTGCAATTTTACATTGTTGGCTACAATCAGGATTGGAACACAGGTTGAGAAAACATATCTGAGGGTCACAGAAATTCCAGTATAGCATGTGGATAAATATTATCTGCTTCAAAGTCTGAAGCAACTGCCAGTAAAGTTGAGCTACTGAAATCCTTTAGAAAGTAGCTCATTCTGCACACCTTTCTGTCCATGCTAGCGATCCTGAACAAAAATATAGATCCTATGGCTTTACAGGGAAAGCAATACATTTTCTGAGTTACATCTTCACATGATTTTAAGACAAGGGATCATAAATTCTCTGTACAGCCTTTTCTTCCAATTTTACCATTACATCATTTTACTGGATGTTGTTCAAAACGTCAAATTCTGTACCTTGCTTCCTGATAGCCCATGCATTTGTACCTTACCTTGATAATAATGATGCTAATGTGACTGTTGATAGCTCTGAAAAGTCTTTACAAATCTCTTTTTGTTTTTTCTTTTTAATTTGGTCTGGTGATCCTCACAATATCTAGGGTTGAAAGGCTTGGGAAGGCTTTGAGACCTTCTATACGAAAATCAAGTAAGTCAAGTAAAATTGAAAAAAGAGTGATCCTCATTTTGAATTCTTGAAATGTTAAGGTCGAGGATTTGCTGAGCTACCTTTCATTGTTTCCTCATTTAATCATTCTAATTTTGGCGGGAAGAAAGGAAACCAAAACAAAGGAAGATTTTCAAGCCCCTCCAAGCTGTATGCTAAAATGTACTACTGAACTACATATGTTCTATCTTCAGCTACAGATTTGTAAGACTTGTTATCTTTTTAAAGAACACATTTTTTTTTTGTTTTGTTTAAATAAAAATATATAAGATGCTAAGGAAAAGAAACTGTTACTGTTAATATTTAACTGAAACACTGAAACTGTTAATATTTAATTGAAACTGTTAATATTTAACTTTCTCTGATCCTTCCTCAATGACTTTGAGGATGTCACATCATCTTTATTTCAGTTCCAATCCAATCAGAGTCATAACACAAACTGAAGGTGTTGTAGTACTCCGTCTCTTGCTAAGGTGACAAATTGTGGTGTCATATAAACACTTGTTTAGCACTCAGCTCTGAAAATTTCTCACATGGCACTGCCACCACATGCATGTACATATAAACCATGTATGGGATGATCAATTGGATAAGTTGACCATATACAGCTACATATCTATCTCTCATACCTTTGTGTCACAGCAGCAGAAAAGGAAACATGCCTTTTCTTTCTCAAAATTATGAAGGTGAGAGTAATGTTTTTATTAATGTAAAGTTTTTTTTTTAATTTCTTTTTTTTGAAAGGTGTATAATCACTGAGAAATATGGACCTTAGAAAAATATTCTTCTAAAAGTCATATAAGATTACAGGATTTTAAAATAAATTTTAAGTGTATTTTTACAAATGTTGTCTGTTGTACACCATGCATATTTATGCTTAAAGATCTGTTCTTAGTTTTTAAAAACAGGTTTTTTAATAATTCAAAATGTGCTGACTTTGTAATTATTGTACAGTTTTCCTTATTGTTGCTACCCAGATTTGAAAAGTTGTCCTTACAGTAAGGGAAAGCTCACCATTATTCTAATAATTTGCAGGCATGCAATCTGTAGATAATGACTTGCATGGTATACCTAAAAATGGCTTGTCATATGGTATATCATTATATATATATATATGCATACATAATTTTCTTCTCGTCTGCTTTCTGAGGACGTTCTGAGAATGTCATCATGTTTTTCAGAAGAGAAATTATCCCAGTGAAAATTTCTACAGAACTATTTTTATACAATAATAAGCAAAACATATCTGTGTTTACATTATGAATTAAAAAAAAAAAAAAAAAAAAAACCACAAATACCATCTGCTTGTATTTGGCAAGCAAGTGACCAACTGCTAGCAGTGACAAAACACCAGACTTAACTATCCAAGCTATGTACTACCAAATCACATATAAAGTAATACTTAATCAATGAGCCGTAAAATTGCTAGGCTCCTCCAAAGTTATCTTAGTCTGCAGTTGTCTTGCTACTTTCTCTCCTTTCCCCTTTGCAGACACTTACATCTCTGATTCACTGATCAGTTCCTCAGTCTTCTTCATTACCTTCAGCATTCCCCTGCTCATCATGTACACCAGTTTTTGTTCTTTCAGGCTTCACTTTCAACATAACTAATCCACAAATAGAAAAATTTCTCCAGAAATATTTCTTTAGAATGCATGGAAGTTCTACTTCTCTTCATACATATGCAGGCTTCTGTGCTCAAAAACCATTCCACTCCCCATCTGTAGTCTTTTCCAACTCATTTTCACCTGTATTTGTCTACAGAGAAGGCATGAAATAATACTGCTGCTAAGATTTTGCAAGAAATTTTCCAAGCTTACTTTCTTCCTAACACAGGAACGTCTGCACTTTACTCAGAGGAGTTTCTGCTAGTCACTTGATTTCTGTAAACCTCAACTACCTGAGGAAATGTACTATAAAAATAGATGCAAAGATTGTTACGACAATTTCTGTTACTGCCTGTTGTGAAATCAAGAAACAGATAAGAAAGAGAAGTATCTTTTTTAATGAAATGGCTGAAAAAAGGGTGACTTTGTCTCCAAACATGCTCGTGCCACCATTTTTTACTAAAGTACATTAAAAGTCCATGTGGATGGAAAGATTCTATCAGTAATTCTTTTGAAAAGATGTGTGTGTCCATGTGTTGTATGTTCTTTCGGATTATTCATCATTTTCTTATATGCAGTGCAAGTCACGGGTTTTTTTTGTTATTGCTTAAAGAGGTCCTTTCAAAAAGAAAAGGTGAAATGTTTAATTTCCAGATGCCTAAGTAAAGATTTCATCACATACTAAAATAGTATAATTTTTTTTCTGTGAAAACAACAGAATAGAATATTTCATAACAGAGGAATTTTATATTTCAGAATGCACCATCCTCCTCCTATTTATTCCAGCTAAAACAATGTGTTGGATTTGATCTAATTTTGAGACTCCACATGGTTTTAAAAATCCTGCAACTCAGTTTCCAGATATTTTGCTATTTGTTGGAAGAAAAAAGAACCTGAAAAATTACAAAAACCCCAACAACAACAAACAAAAAACTAACCCTACTCCAATTCTTCACTTAAGTTTTCAATGCACATCTGAAGAAGGACAAATCATCCAAAATCCTCGTATTGGCTCTCTGGACAGAGGTGGATGGTACACTTTTGCTTTTCTTGTGTACCATTAACCCTGGTAATAGCAAGTGAGCTCTGTATAGAGCCTGTCAAATTTGTCAGATTTATAATGCTATTGTTTAGCTTCCAGGCTCTGACAGACTTTAAAGCAGCAGAAGCTAAGATGCCTTCAGAAGTTGGAGTTTCAGACTTTTTTCATCATACATGAAGGCGTCAACAACAAAGACTGCACATTCTTTTTTTCTTTTTTTAAGCAGAATTTATAACCCCTGTAATGGAGCTTAATGTCTCATTGTCTTACCAAAAACCAGCTACCTGCAAAGCAGTCTATAGCAGGCAGTTCCTTCCTGTTTCCAAAACAGAGTACACTTTCAATTTAGCATGCCATCCCTCCCATTTCCCCTCTATTCCAAGTAAGCCTTGAGATCTTTCCCATGTTGTTGTAGTACCAGTCCATCATGTTTACAGCAGTGCTAAGGACACAAGACAGATAACTTTTGTAATACAATGGGGTATCTTTTTTAAGACCACCTGGAGGAAAATCAAACAAGTTTCTGAGCATTAAAGTAATTTTCAGCTTTTCAGGTTAAATTTTTCCTACAAACATTTTCTTAAGATATTTATGGCCCTTACTGAAATCTCTGGATCTTCTACATTAGACAGAGATTTAAGAGTGTCTGTACCAAACATCAGCTCTCAGACTGTTGTTTGTTACATTTATTTTTGGCTCAATGAATTTTTTAAATAGAGAAGAACAAACAGGTTATCATATCCTATATATAAAATCCTACAAATGTATCAGATCCTGTTTGTTTGGGTTTTGTTTTTCCTTCTCTAGGTTTCACGCTGAAATGAGATATCCTAATTTCATGCCCTGTGATGCGTAAAAAGGTATACATGATGTAACAATACTTTAATGCCTTCTGTAGAGCGTTCTGTATTTTCTTCAGAAGTTGCCTGTGAACTCCCCATTTCCTCCGTGGAACCAGTCTCCCAAGACTAGTGCCTTCCTTGCCTTCCTCTCCTTCTTTACCCAGTACTTCAGACTAAAATACTGTAAAAATTACGAGATCAATAGCTTCAGTAGCAATCTCTTGAAGTTGTTCGGAGTTAGAAGGTTTTGTCTCACTCACTCGTCACAGTAAAGTCCATCCTCAGCTTTCCAAATTAATAGAGAGGCTGTAATTCTTATGTATATATATTATCTATTATCTAATTAGGATTATCTAATTGTCCAAAGTGACCCCAGTACCTCCCCCAGTTCTATTTGGAAAAAAATCTTTGCAGTAATTTATCATAATAATGCAAATCTATTGTAATCTTAATTATAAATGGATATCACTTCTCACAATATGTAGGGCAAGAATGGATTGATATATTATTGACAATTAAGATCTCTACTATCAATTCACATTACTCAGGCAAAGACCTCAGTTTCAGGCTAACACCCCTTAATAAGCTCTTTGTCACATAAAAATAATTAATATCTCAATATTAATCATCATCTTATGTTTTATATTTGCTGATTTATTAAATCATATTGTATGATCTCAAAACAGAGGCTCATAGAACTTCCTTTTAGGTTTTTATTGTTATGTAAAGTATTGAAATATTTAATAACAATGTCAATGTATTGTCCTATTTCTAAAAAATACAACAGCATAGCAGCAATGTGTTTCCATTGTAATAAAAGGAAACTTTATGGACACTCGCTATGAGTCAAGCAGGAGCTCATGTCATTATTTGGGGATTAAACCTGAAGCAACTGTGGAGACAAATGTCTGCTGGTCCAGACATTGGACTGTAGGCTCATAAAGGTTTTAAATTACAACATTCACTGTTACTGTCTGCAATGGCACTGCATTCTTCTGTTACTTTTATTCCTGTTTCATTTTGTAACACTAGTGAGTAAAACAATGACTTGTTCATGACAGTGTAGTCAAGGTTCCTCTAAATTTTGCTCCTGATATTTTTAATCATATCAGTTGCAAACACAAGTACTCATCCTAGACATAGTATTAATTTATCACTCAAGGAAGGCTCAAAATTATTAACTTCTAGTCAGAGCTGTTATCAGTGAGGTGTTCAGAAGAACCACTGCTGGGATCCACCAAGGTAGCAACTTCCCTGCTAGGCAGTAGGTTTGTTTTCTGATAGTCATCTAGTGCCAATGCTTTAGGACTGTTCTGAGACACTACCAGACAAAATAACTTAATGGGTTTATTCTGCTCTTCTAAGAAGCCTGCAAACTAGCTCAATATGCTGGAGGAAGGAAGACAGAAAAAGTTCAAGATTAGAATACTTCTAGGAAGATGAATAAATTCACACACAGCTATTAAAACCACAAATTTCCCTGAGGGAAGTCATCAGGAAAAGAAAGCACAGGACACAGGAACCCATGGGATCATGCACAAAGTGCTAAGCCTGTCAGGTTCACTCTTATGACTGCAATACCTCAGGTATGATGGAAATACATAAATATTGATATTTAAAATCCTCCTTTCTCTTTTTTTTTTCTTGCTGTTAAATAAAACATACTGTCAAGACAGCTGTCAGTCATTATGCCACTAGTCACAGTTATCTCAAGGGATGAAGCATAGATTCCTAAAATACTCACACCCTCGAGGAAGTAAGCAATCAGTTCAGATGGGCAGGTGTTCATGAATTCCAGTGAAAGGACAAAAATACAGTTAAGACTGTAAAAGAAACAAGAAAAATGCTGGAATGAAAACTAAAAAATACAGTTTGATTTCATTAGTGTTCTTCCAATACACATTGTCTAATATGTGCTTTCCTTTTCTTGCCCATGTCACATATTGATTAGAATGTTAAGCAAGAAAAAGGTAAAATGTACTGTTAGCTTTCATTATTGACTTGCTTATTAAAATAGTTTTATATAAAATATTGCCCAGTAAATATATTTTGTTTGCCCTATATTACACTTTCTTTATCAGCATCCTAGGTGTTCTTAATTTTATACACTGACCTCAAAAGAACTCATACAATAAAGTTCAGAATCATGGCTTATGTTAACAATTAACTGGGAGTTATATGTATGTACATGTGCATGTGTGAGTCAATGTCTGTCTAAGAATGTTTCTCCCAATGGTAAGCAAAAATCTCCATTGTCAATTAAAGAACACAGTATATAGTAGGTGACTTCAGCTGTTACCTTCCCTTCAAAATCTCTCTTATAAACCACGGGGTTTTTTTCTTACTGAGAAAGAAATAATGCTAGATAATTAACTGAACATAGAAAAAGATACATGAACATTGGAAGCACAGTTGGACACATGTCATATGGTGTGGGACATCTCTTTGGTCATTGGAGCCGGTTGTCCTGTCTGTTCCCCTCTCAACTTCTTGTGCATGCCCAGCCTACTCACTGGTGGGGTGGCGTGAGAAACAGCAGAAAAGGCCATATGACATCATGCTCAGCAATAAAGCTGGAAAAGAGAGAGGAAGCGGGGCGGGGAAGGTTGATGAGGGGGTGGACTTTCAGAGTTAAGGTGTTTGGCTTCCCAAGTCACTGCTACATGTGATGGAACCCTGCTTCCTGGAGGTGGCTTAACACCTGCCTGCTGATGGGAAACAGTGAACAAATTCCTTTTTTTGCTTTGTTTGCATGCATGGCTTTTGCTTTACCTTTTAAAATATATTTATCTCAGTCCACAAGTTTTTGCACTTTTACCCTTCTGTTTCTCTTCCTCATCCTGCTGGGGAGGAGTGAGTGAGTGGTTGGGGGGGCTTAGCTGTCTGCTGGGTTTAAACCATGACAACTGCCCTTTAAAGCAATGATACTAAAAACTGAGACCACATTTCAGTCAGGCTGCCAATCTGAGAGCTAGAGAGTTTGATGTAGTTAGCATTTTTTTTCTCTCTTTTTTTTTTTTTTTCAAGTTGGTTGTGAAGCCCTGTAACCAGAATAACAAGCATCTGAGAGACATGTTTAGAGAGCCAAGTGCTCACTCTTTCAAGAACAGCTGGTGTACAAGCAAATTATAAAGAATGGAAAAAAAAATGTCATTTTTTTATATACTTTATCATTTCCTAATCCAGACACACTTAAAATTTTGTCTGTCAAGATCCTGTGGGACTGTAGTACTTATACGCGTGCAATCTTGAGGACACATAAATACAGTTTGTTTCAATCCCTTGTGTCATCTCAAATAACACAGGGTCAAAACCATGCCTTTTTCTTTCCTGATTTTTCAGGGGAATGGGAAGGGACTTGTTTTGCAGTTGGGGAGCTAAAGAAGTGTCGTGGTTTTAAACCCAGTTAGTGGCAATAAATGCCACACTGCCACTATCTCACCCTCTCCCCTCCCAGAGATAGAAGATACAATTAAAGGGGCAAAAGGAAAAGAGACAATAGTAATAATAATGTACAAATATACAAACATACAAATGAGTGATATACAGTGAAATTGCTCACCACCCAATGACCAAGGCTCAGCCCATTCCCATCTAACGATCCCGGAGCAGGGGCAGTCCTGAAACTGCAATTCTGGAAGAGAAATAAGAGTCTAAGCATCTGAGAGACTGAGAGCTGACCAAGAGAGCAAGATGACCCTGAGAGAGGGGCAACCCAGAGAGAGAGCCAGAGCAAGAGAGAGAAAGACACCTTCTGGACAGAGCGTAATCTACATACTGGGCATGACGTGCATGATATGGAACAGACCATTGGCTAATATGTCTCTCAATCTTAAACCTAAGGTCGAATCCTAGGCTAGTAACCAGGACCATGCTCCCTCCCAGTTTCTGCTGCACCTACAGACACTGGCAAAGCAGAGAAGTTGAGAAGTCCTTGACTGTCATGGCAGTAACTACAATGTTATCTATATGCATAGTAACTACTATGTTATCAGCCTTCTCCTCAGCACAAATCCAAAACATCACCTCGCACTACCTATTGTGAAGAAAGTTAACTCTGTCCCAGCCAAAATCAGGACAGGAGAGTGGGATGCAATTACCTTACAGAAACTCTGCAAATACCTCATCCAATGCTGCAATACAATGTCTTTCTAAAGAGGGGCACATGTCAGAGGCAGGATATCAGCTTAAAGAGGAAGCAATAGAACAGGAGCAATTTCTCAACCACACAGAAGTTTTTAGCTAAAAAGCATCAAAGCTGTTTCACAAGTATACATTTGGAAGCAGCAGGATTATACATCACTGTAGTGATTTAAAGGGAGCACATGTGTGCAGAGTCAGAGGATGTATCTGGACAAAATGATTAAAGGCAGCCTCAGACACCTTTTGATCATGGCCCGAGTATTCTTCATGGCAGTTGCTACAACCTCAAAACCATACAGTTATATGATTGCATAGTGATGAAACTAACAGGCCCTGCTGAGATCACAGCGTTGTTCTCATGAACCAATATCATTAACCAGGTAAGAGCTGCCTGACCTCTAGACCACTTAGACCACAGGTGGCATAGCACAGATCTTTCTGCATCTATCAGACCATCAACAGAGCCTACATCATTCTGTCTTTGTAGCCAAATATTCAGAATATATCAAGGTTTGGAAATTATAATTTAAAATTTATTTTTAAAAAGGAATAGAATAACAAAAACAAAAACAAAAATTAATTCAGAAATTATACAAAAGGACAATCAATTTCTATTAATATCATGCCACCATTGCAAAAAAAGAAGTTGAAAACAAAAAATATGACATTAAAGTCACTCTGATAACCAATCTTCCCTTGTCTTCAGGTACACTAAATTTTCAAGATGGAACATGCATGGTAATTCGGGTGTCCTAGTGCATATAGTATTACCTTTGTTTTAATCTGTCAGTCTTCTATGGAACTGTGGAACATCTCTCTGAATGTGTCATCATTGTAATTGAGAGATGACAATTTAGAATTTCTAAACTTCAGAAATATCATCACTGCGAGTGAAAGGACTATCCCTACCTCTGGCATAGCCATCTCACAAATCTTTGGTTGAATAATTTACCAGTTTTTCCTATAATCATAGAATCATAGAATCATTAGG
>NW_010121354.1:0-200 GCF_000699245.1 Pterocles gutturalis
CGTCTGCTTTAAGGAGCCCCCAGGAGCGCGAGCAAACAATTCCCGTTGGGATGGGGACGGCAGAGGTTTATTGGCTCAGCCCGAGGTGCTAAAATCCTCTTCATTCAAGAGAGATTCCTTTTCTCAGAAACTTCTCTCGCTGCCTGCTGGCTCATTTTTCAGCTGTCACAGCATCTCCCCCACCGCCCCCGTGATCCTCG
>NW_010121354.1:320-536 GCF_000699245.1 Pterocles gutturalis
AGCTGGGATGTCTTTCAGGCAGACGCCGGTTTAACCCTTTTCCTTCTCTCGGGGTTGGGGCGTGTTTTGGGGATCTGAGCTGGGATCAATCCTGCTCCTCACAGGGACAAGCTCCTCCCTGCCTATGTGCATTTGGAGCAGGACAGACGGACAGTCCTGGCAGCCCAGGAGTGGGATAAACCCCCGGGGCAGGGCTGCGGGGTCAGAGCCGGTCCC
>NW_010121354.1:554-1117 GCF_000699245.1 Pterocles gutturalis
GAGCGGTCCCTTGTCACCTGCATCCCCACAGGTCTGTCCCCTGTGTTTCAGGATTGTGCCGATGCCCAGCTTGAACCCACCAGCTCGAGCACCTTGTGTCCCCCCAGCAGCCCTGACGTCCCCCTGGGGAAATGGGGACACAGAGCAGGGGGTCCTTGTTCCCCAAGGGGGTCGTCATCAGTGGGATGAGGCTGAAATTCAACAGCCTGGTGCCAAACCCTGGGGACAGCAGCCTCCCACCCCGGGACCTCACCCCATGGCCGGGTGCAGCTCCTGCTGCCTCCGTAAGGGTAAAATCCTGCACGGGGCAGAGCCCCGGGAGGTTTTCCCTTGGGGTTTTCCTGGCAGGCAGCTTGTCCTGATCCAAACCATGAGCCCCCGTGGCTGCCGAGAGGAGGGTCAGGCTTCTGCTGGGCTCCTGCGGTGAGGGAAGGGATGCCAGCAGCCGAGCGAGCAGAACAAATCCAAACGGCAGCGCTCCAGAGGTGCTGCTGCTCGCTCCGATTAAATCAGGCAGGAAAACAAGCCTCACGGTTGCTTCCCCTGCCACGGCCATCGGCTGT
>NW_010121354.1:1333-1577 GCF_000699245.1 Pterocles gutturalis
GGGTACTCGTTTCTGACCCAGGAGCTGCCGGGGAGCGAGGACAGAGCGAGGGTGAGGTTATTTTGGAGTCGGATGGATGCTGGCTGAGGGGGAGGCAGCAAAGCTCAGGGGCAATTTGAGTCCCGCTGCAGGAGAAATCTGACCCGGGATCTGAGTTTGCAGTTAGCAAAACACATTGCAGTTTGTTGTTTGGTTTTTGGGGGGGGGGTTTGGTTTGTTTTTTTTCTAAATTACTTGCTATATT
>NW_010121355.1:0-31569 GCF_000699245.1 Pterocles gutturalis
AGGTCCCTTCCAACCCAAAGCATTCAATGATTCTGTGACTCTATATTAAATCTTTGTCTGACAACAGTGAGGTGCAGGCATATTGTTATTAGTTTAATGGATGTATTGATTGATAATAATGAGTATATTCAACAGCATCAATCTGTTTTTGAGGATTTTCTTGCTTCTTGCAAAAAATTACAAGTAGATTTGTGCTCACAGTCCTTTAGAATATAAAGATTGCTACTGAGTTATGAAACAATATCTGGTTTTCCTGTTGAGGTTTGTCTTAGAAGTTCAGATCCTGAAAATATAGAAAACAACTGACAAGTGACAGAATAACTGGATGCTCTATCAGAACTTCAGTTATAGGATATCGATTCCATAGATCCACAGGAAGAGCTAATGTGTAATAATCACCTTTCTTGTAGCCCATATGCCTGTGATTTTATCACTGCATTTCTTGACTGAATGACTCTGGCTCATAGGCCTGGATTTTGTTTGTCACAAATGCCTGTAAGAACAAGTCTTTAATTAATATGCAGTATACACAGGTGTGAGGGCATGTGTATAATTATTTCATATGATCTGCTGATCTTAATTACATAATATTGTATAATGCATGATTATTGTAATAAATGATTCATTATATTATACGTAGATATATTGACTAAATGTAATTTATACAGGGGTAAGACATCAGACTGAGCAAGGAAGTAAAGCTGCTCTACTCTGTGCACTGTTGCTGTATTTAGTACAGCTGCACACGTGGTTTTTATGCAAAGAAGCCAGTACTTATGTCTACATTATAGTAAATAAATTCCTATACCCTTAAGATTCACATCAAGGAAATATGAAGTTTGACTGTTAGAAAACTTCTTCAGGCTTCCCACGTCTTCTGTCCTCTGTGCAGATAGACAGATTCCTGAGACAGATGCTGCTTTGATACAGGCAAACTTTATTATTATCACCAAGTGCAGCTGGTCAGAACTAATTCAGATAAATATTTTTTGTTAAAAATCAATCACTTTGTCAAATCATTCTGCAAAAATACTTTTTTTTTTAAAGTTTTGTTGTTTTTTTTTTTAATACACAGAAGTGGTTTTCCCTGAAGCTTTTCAGTTCCAGCATTGTTCTGGTCAAGATGTAGCTGAAAAACATCAAAGAACAGCCAACATCGTGGGCTAGGATGACTGAGGTTCAAGTTCCTGATTTCAGGGTCTGCTTTAGACACCAACATATCAGGCATAAAGCCACCTGTGGTAGCGGACTGGAAGAGAAGAAAAGGCCAAGCCCTCCCTATCTGCTTTGTCTCTGGCAGTCTGGGTGCTGCTGTTGAGGGAAGGGTTGGGTTGTGTGATGAAGGAGCTGTTGGACAGCTCTTTGCATCCCTCTACTGGCATCATTAGCAGGAAGATGGATGGTCCAGACCCTCTCAGCACAGTTTTCCTCTTAGTTATGCTCTTGTATTTCTTATAGTCTTCCTTATAGCAAGTTTCACTTTCCCATGTGTCCTCATCCTTTGGGTGGTAGCAAAATCAATTTTAGCTTCACTACAGAGAATTTGCAAACCGTCTTTGAACTGAATGAACCACAGTAGGTTTCCCATACCCCAGGCTACAAAAGCCTCTGTGGCCTAGAGTACTTAGTACATGGACTTTTGTGGCTCTCAGTTTTGGGCATTTGACTCCCACTTGTGCAATTTAGGGCTAAATTGCAAGGCTGCAACACCCCTGCACCTGGACTGAGAGTGCAGAAATACTAAATTTGGTCAGTAACTGAGTTGAAAGCTACTGCTTTTCAGTTTCCTGAGTTGTAGCTCATTCCTCAGAGAAGATTCTCTGTTATTGGAAAGCTAGACTTTAAAAAAAAATGTAAACAAATTAATAAAACCCACTGTCCTCATTTCAGCTGAGACAGAGTTAACTTTCTTTGCAGTAGCCAGTGTGAGGCTGTGTTTGGATTTGTTACGAGGAGAAGACTGATCACATACTGATGTTTATAGTTGCTGCCAGGACAGCCAAGGGCTTTTCAGCTACTCTGCTGTGCCAGTGTCTGCAGGGGCAGGAGAAGCTGGGAGGGAGTACAGCCCCAGTTACTAGCCCAGGATTTGACTTTAGGTTTGGGATTGAGGCCCAAACTGGACAATGGTCTATTCTATCCCATGCACGGCATGGCCAGTATATAGGTGAGGACCTATCAGGAAGCTTTCTCTTGCTCTGGGTCAGCTCTCTCTGTGTGGCCTATGTCCCAGGATCATCTTTCTCCCTTGGTCAGCTCTTAGTCTCGGATGCTTGGGCTCTTCATTCCAGGATCACAGTCTCAGCACTCTCCCTGCTCCGGGATTGTTAGCTGGGCTGAGCCTCGGTCATGGGCTGGTGAGCAGTGTCACTGTGTGTCACTCTTTTGTGTATTTGTACATAGTACTATTAGTATCAGCATTATTATTATTACTATTTTCAATATTATTGTCATTTAATTATTAAATTGTTCTTATCTCAACCCACGAGTCAAAAAACTTCCCCCCTTTGATTGTCTCCCCCATCCCAGGAGGGGGAGGGTGAGCAGATGGCTGTGTGGAGTTGGCCCCCAGCAGCCAGGGTAAAACCATCACACCCACCAGAAAAGTGTGAGTGCTACCTAGGCATGAAACATTGCAAGTGTACCTGGTTTAACAATTCCTCACAGAACTCTGGGATTGCAGGATTATCATTATCCAGGGTGCATCCCAGTTTGCCTGGTTATTCCATTCCCTCCATCTCTCTCAGGGATTTATGCCTCCTAGGCTAGGAAATCCAGGGGTTTCTCAAGCTGTTTAGGATCTGAAGAAGACAGCGGGACTCCTGACTGATTCCCTTCCACTAAATCTCTCATAAAAGGATATGGCAGCATATGGCATTAAGCTGTCAGAATTTTGTCTTAGAAAAATACATATTACTGAAAGCAATACAACTTACCTAAATATCCAGCATCAAAACCGCAGCAATCTGATTCTTAAATATAAGTGCTGTTATTAAATAAAAAAATTGATTTCACAACAGCTAATACTAATCCAATAGGGAAGTCTTAATCAAAAGTCTGAAATCAGAAGTATAATTAAGCACAAGGTCACACTAACGATCGGCTGTGATCACTATACCTGTCAGAATCAATATTTCCCTGTATATAGGAAAAGAGGACACAAGTAAAACCATGTCTGCAAATTAAGGAAGGAAAGATACAAAATGGAGTATTTCCCACTGGTGATAAACAACCAGTCTTTTGAGTAAATTCTGGGTGAAAGCTATTGCACTAATCAAATAGACGGAGTAGATTGACTCTACAGGAAGAAAAGATTGACAGTTCATTACTCATTGTACTGTGCCAGTTTAGTGAGGTCACAAAAGTGAGATGAGTGTGAGACCTGATGATGGAGCGTGGACAGAATTGTACTGCTGGAAAGCCTCATTTCTAGGCTTTGGCTTCACAGCAACTGGAGCCAAACTAAGTGCTGACTGTCACGGTCTTGCCCATCTGCTACCCCTGCCTGTGAATTCCTGTCCTTTCCTTCTGCCTGACTCTGATCTTACTCTGAGTCTTCAGTTGCCTAGTCTTTGGGAAACTACACATTTTTTTGTTGGATCAGTTTTCCCGCTGGCTTGGTACAACCCTTGATCCCAAATCTCAGTGGTGCTGCCAGTGTAGATGGTGGTAGTGGACAGGAGATGCTTGGAGGGGATGGGGAGAAGCAATGGGACAGCTTTGTTTTTCCCAGCATGTTGGTCCTGCCTTCAGGATGTGTGCTCACTAAACTGCATGAATATTTTTGCTATTACTTTCTTTAATCAAAAATAAAAGCACACAACCGTTTTATTGTGAGTGGAAAGTACATCAATCCCCTGCAAGTGTTTTCTCTGCCAGCACAGGATTTTTTTCCTGCAGAACATTTTGTTAAGTTAATTTAGCTTCTCTATTTTAATGAAACTAGAATTTTATCAGGATGGAATATCTGCTTGTGAGATATGAACCAGATATTGTATACACATCTGTCTACTATTCTTGTTTAACAGCTAAAAAATATTCAGAGCCACTGGAGCCATACTCTCTCCCGGAGCCACCCTGGGCACGAGGCAGAAGAAGACAAGAGGGCTACCTGTAACTCTCCTTGTCTGCAATGGGAAGTCCTGACCGTACCCTTTCTCTTTTGTGGTGCTCCCACATCGCCCAGGGGAGTAACAAGGATGATCTTCATTCCTCTAGAAAAGTTTTGCTTTGGTTGTTTGAACTGAGACTTTCAAAAATGAAGAGGTGGGAAGCACAGCCAGTGGGTATCAGACTGTGGAAAAAGCAATGCAAAGTTTATTTTTGGCACAGTTAAAACTGCCAAAAAAGCCTGTCTTGCAAATGTATTTCAGGGAATATTCTTCCACTGACAGGAAATTGGATTGAAGAGTTTCCTTACTTTGGTTGATAGTTTAAGCATGAGATACAAGTGTAAAAACCAAATATTTATCCAAATTTAGTATTCTGGAGAGAACAGTAAAAATTCCCCAGGTAATGGTGAATATAGATTTTGATTCCAACAATTATTTACTTGTACATTTTCTATATTATGATTAAAATTCCTAATTTGCTTTCAGATTCAGTATTTGGCGTATGACATGAGATTTTGGCCAGAACAAAGTTTTTATTTTATATATGCTAAAATTTTCCAACTGTCTCCTGTCACCCTTTGCTTTTCAGAAAAAAAAATAAAAATAAAAGGAAAGTAAGTACTGACAGTAATTTTTATATCCTGGAGAGCATCATGTGTCCCTCTCAGGTTCTGCTAGTATTGAGGGCCAAAGAATGCAGGAACATAAATATTTAAATATTGGAATGATAAACGAGTCTTACTCTAGACAAACATTCACACTACTTCCACACAAGATTTGTAAAAAAATTTTTTGCTAAAATGCTAAACATTATGTAGGCACTTCTAAACCTGTTTAAGTCTGGTTTATATTCAAGAATAGAATGGACTTGCAACTGAGACAGCCCCAGCCGCTCCTGTTAAATATTTTCATTTGAGTAACTGCAGGCATTGCTTATATTACATTCAGGCTACGTGTCGGTTGCATGAATCTTGGATCAGACATTGCCTACAAAGGAAGCTGTGTTTCTAGCATAACCATATAATGCCACGCACTGTCAGCCTTCATCGCATACTTTTGGCCTTTGTCTCCTGCTCCACAGGCACTACACAATATTCTGCTTTCAAAGTGTTTTTCTGCTCCACCTGTTCGCCTGCTTCATGGAGATACGTCAGATAGGAGTTACTCTGTAGAAACAGCCTAATTTTGGTAAAGTCAGGGAAAATCGGTGAGCTTGCAGATGGCAGACAGAGGAATCAGACCTATAGGAGTGCAAAAAATGGAGGGAGCTAACCGATGCAGCAATCTATGGAGCAGTTTCCTCACTCTGCTTGTAGACATCCTACATCTTGTGGGAACATTTGGGATCCTCAGAGAAGTAGGAGCTCTTCTTCTTCAGGGTGCCTGCTAGAGGCTAGAGATATTTGCTGGTAACAAACTCTAGCCATTTCTAGTCGCTTCCAGCAGCCATTCCTTATGAAATGTGCTTTGATCTGGCTGCAGGATCAGGAGGGCAGCCCCCAGAAGCAGCAGTTTCTGCAGCAGCTGTTGACGCAGAGGGCTGTCCGATGAAGACAGTAGATAAGTGTTCAGCAACAGTGGAGATGTGCACCCAGCACCAAATGGAGTTCATGTCCAGGTTCGACTCCTGATATATCTGCAGCCTCAACGCAGACAGAACTGCAGAGAAAGGACTCAAGCTGTCCAGACCTGAGGCTGCAGGGAGTGTGCCTACGGCTTTTCTCCGGAGCTGGGGCAGGCAGATTCAGTGTCCTTCCCTGCAGGAGGAGTGTGTTGGTTGAGAAGCTGTGACACCAAGTTGAAGAGCTGCAGGAGGAGGTCTGCAGATTGTTCTGCATCAGGGAAGATCAAAAGGAGATGGTGTCCTTTCTGATTTTGCATTTCATAGAATTGTAGAATCACAGAATCATTAAGGTTGGAAAAGACCTCAAGGATCATCAAGTCCAACCGTCAACCCAACACCTCCCAACCCAGTGAGCCATGTCCCGAAGCACCACATCTACACGTTTCTTGATTGATTGCAAAGCGTGCAGGGTGAGAGATACAAGAGACGTCTTGAGATGGAGCCCCTTCCACTCGGTTTGCTTTTTCTCAAGTGTCTGTACACAAATGCACACAGCCTGGGAAGCAAGCAGGAGGAACTAGGGCTCCATGTGTGGTCACAGAACTGCGGTACCAGTGGAATGACTGAGGCACGGTGGGATGCTCACAAGGCTGAAATGGTACGGTGGATCAATTTAAGCCAACTACAAAAGACAGTGAGGAAAGCCAGGGAGGGCGGTTGTCTATGTGAAGGAGCTCAGATAAATGAAGTGCTTCTGTGAAATGACAGTCAGGTTGAGAGCTTGTGAGTCAGGACCAGAGGAAAGGGCCACGAAGGGTGACATTATGGTGGGGGTTTGATACACACCAAGTGGTCAGGGTGAGAAAGTGCTTGAAGCTTTCTTTAAACAACTTGAGGAAGTCTCTGGATCACAGATCCTCATTCTTAGGGGGTGATTTAACCTCACTGACACCTGGTGGAGGTGCAACATGACGGGAAGTGAGCAGTGAAGATTTCTGGAGGGTGTCAGTGATAATTTCTTGATGACGAATGTGCCAACTGGAACATTATGAAACTCAGCAAGGACAAAGTCCTGCACCTGGGGAGGAAGAACCCTTTGCATGGTACAGGCTGGGGACAGTCTGGCTTGGGGCAGCTCTGCTGAGAAGAACCTAGAGGTCCTTGTGGAGAGCAAGCTGAACATGATCCAGCAGTGTGCCCCAGCAGCAAAGAAGTACAATGGTATCCTGAGCTGTTCCTGTATTAACAGGAACACTGGCTACAGGCCAGAAGGTCTAGGGAAGTGATTATCCCCTTATTCAGCACTTGTTAGACCAGATCTAGAACACTGTATCCAGTTTTGGGCCCTATGTTAGAAGAAAGATATCAATAAATTGGAGGGAATTAATCAGATGGCCAACAGGACAGACAAGAGCTGGAGTGCTCGCCCTACAAGGAGAGGCTGAGAGAACTGGTCATTTTCAGCTGAGAGAAGAGAAAACTTCTGGAAGACCTAATAGCAGCCTTCCAATACCTAGACAGTGACCATCAAGAATATGGAGCTAGGCTCTTCGTAGTGGTGCATGGCTGGAAGATGAGTGACAACGGGCATTAAGCTGAAACAAGAGAGGTGCCCACACCATGGGGTTACAGTGTAAGGCTACCAGTCTACACTATAATAAAGTTAATAAAATGTTAGAAAAGCTGGATGAAATGTTAATAGATTTTAACTGAAAAAAGAGTATGCCCCTTATCTTAAAAATATTGATAAAATTGTGGTTCCTGACAAGTGTTAAATCTCTGGTCATTTCATAAGACTTGCTTGGTAGAAAACTATTAAGGCTGGTCCCAAGGGCACCCACACGAATGCTGCCTCAGTACGCTTAAGATAAAGCTTATTTAAGTTGCTCAAAGCTATTTAACAGTCAGCAGCAAGGCCAGGAACAGACTGTTCCAAAACTAGGAATGATCTGGCTCAAACACATCAGTCACATTTTCTGATTTTCTTTTTCTGAAAATCCTCAGTATTATGTTGAACAAATCTGGAAAAAAAAAAAAAGATGTATTAAGCCCTGTGCAAACATCCACACTAAGCACCCACTTTTTTTTTTCTTTTCAGTAACTCAAAAAAAAATTTTCCAATATTATAAAGTACAATTTAGTTAATCACTTCGGTAAATGCTTGCGGAGCACTCTAGCCTCCCAGTTAACAGATGTAGATGATTAAAAAGAGGAAAAGTAACAGAGCGTCCATACACATTACATATTATACTGTTACAAGTATTGAATGCAAACTAAAGAACAACACTAACCAAAATGGCAGAAGAACAAAGCTAACAAGGGGAAGAAAAAAATAGTATCTGTGGGCTAAAGAACTGTCTTTTCCACAGAGTGAATCCCACAGGCACCTTCAGAGCAGTGAAACCTGGCTCATCTCCCATTTATGAATCCAACTAATTCCCTTCAGAAGGTTCCCAAATCCAGACGAGCATGTGCAAAAGATTTTACATTAGACTGGAGTCCAAGTATTTAAACTATTGCAACAGCTGCAAAGCAGGTTTGCGGGAAATCCTACGCTCATCCAAGTTCTATTCTGTTTCAAAACACAGAAGCAACAGTACAAAGTACATTTGAGGCGGCATCAGCTCAAGGGCACATGCCATCAGCCGGGTATCAGGGCTCTGAGTGCACCAGGGCCACCGTAATGTCCCCGAGCAGCCTCATGTGGGGCTTCCCCCCACGCTGCCCGTAGCCAAGGAGCACCGCCAGAGCCCCAGCCTGGAGCGTTAGCCTCCACCTGAGCTGTGCTGTGGCTCTGCCTGTCTGAAGGGCTCTTGGGCCAGCTTGGGACCTCGCTGCATGGAGCTTGTCTGCTGGGTGGTCCCTTGGAATTGTACCCTTGTCCCCAGCCCTGCTTCTGGCCCCATCTCCTGCTGTTTGTGGGTGGACCCTGGACCTGGCGGGTTGTTGTGCCCTGTTGGGGACCCCCAGCAGACCCTGTTCTGAGCACCCTGCGCCCCCCACTATGTTCAAAGCCTGTGGGATTGCAGCCTTGCTGGTAACAGTGCCTCTGGTGTGATTCCCCCTCTTTGCTGAGCAGTCCTGCTCCTGCTGCTGCCAGGACCCGGGCACTTCAGGAAGCTCCGTCTGCTGCAGAGCCTGTGCTGGAGCTGCTGCTGCAATGGAACCGAGCTCCACGGGCTCCTCCACGCACCAGCCCGCAGTGTTGTCCCAGGAGGAAGAATTGGATTCTCTTCTCTGGTTTTCCCAAAAGCCAGCAGGCTGGAAATTGCTTGTGCAGTGTAACACGTAGGCTGTATTCGGTACAAGTGTAACGAGGGAGGATGCGTTGT
The DNA here is from genome assembly GCF_000699245.1 of Pterocles gutturalis. Classification (NCBI taxonomy): domain Eukaryota; kingdom Metazoa; phylum Chordata; class Aves; order Pterocliformes; family Pteroclidae; genus Pterocles; species Pterocles gutturalis. Next base: position 9,009 of record NW_010121355.1, read on the forward strand.
TTCTCGGTACGACCGCTCTGAGACTTTTCTTCTGAAAAGTGAGAAGAAAGGTTTCCTTGACAGAAGTCTGCCTAACTGTCCAACTCTTTGCCTTTGGCCCTTCCCTTGCTCTCTGTTGGCTCTCCCTGGGCTCATACGCAAGCACAAATGTGCCGTTTTGATTTCATGAAGCATCTGGGGACTGCACAAGGTCAGGCAGAATCTTCTTTGTTTCAGATGCAGCAACTGATGTACCCAGGGACCAAGTGATCCGTTGTCATGATGCAGCTAAAAACTGGCTGCATCCCACAAGGAAGAGAACTCACTACATCAGGAGCAACTCATCATCTCCCAAACTGTGCCACGTGAGCAACTTCCAGGAAGAGCACAGCTGCAGTTTTGCCTGCTTGCCTGCTCGTTCTGCTCTTCTCCGAGGCTCTCAGCCATACCTCCACACAGGCAGCTATTTCCAAACACGGGCAGGATGGCCACTGATGCTCCATAGTAGCACAGAATGGGGCACGATTTTCTGGTCCACTGGTCCACACACGCTGGAGTTAGTACCAATACTTCCCCCACATGCCTTCACCCTTGATTGAAACCCACTGAGATGGAGGAAGAAAACTTGCCCTCAAAATGTCTCGTGGAGGTTATTGCCCAAAGGGGTACAGGGCTGGGGGGTAGCAGTTACTGCATCCAGGGGGAAGAGAATTTGGGGATCATGTGAAGCCTGTTATGGGAAGTTTAAAGGGAAGGATCAAAGGTGAGGTAGGGTAGGGGCCAAGATGGACTGAGGAGGAACGAGCATGGCAAAACAGAGGAAAAGTGGTCAGCTGTTTGTAAACAGGTGGCTGCTCTGGCTTGCCTAGCTAAGCCATCACCATGCTGTGTCCTGACTTATTAAACCCCGTTCCTAGCCATTTTCTCCATGGATGTGCTTGATTACATGTGTGAATGCTAACCGTTTCCATCTGCTATGGTCTGTGGGGTCAGCTGTGTTAATAGCCCCACTGGGCACCCGTGTTCAGGCTCGCTGCTGGCTGGACACGGGGACGCAGCAGGTTTGCAGCTGGCAGGCTGCGACAGCAAGAATCCCACCGGCTTAGGAGGCCTGCCAAAGGCAGCTACCTTCTAGCATCCTTCTCAGAAAAAGATAGGAGAACTAGCTAGTTTTGGGGGGTTTGTTTGGTTTGTGTGTGGTTTGGTTTTTTTTCCTCCCAAGTCAAAGATTGTTGCTCTTTTCACGTCTTCAGACCAAGCATTAGCAGAAAGTTAATGGTTCACTGGCAAGTTTACCAATTCTGCTTCTGATTGCTCACTATTTTTATGTTCATAGTTTCTTCAGAAACGAGTAACACTTGATGTGGATAATGAAATTCAGATTTCTGGTATAGAACTTTCAGAATAGCTGCATCTGGATCTTGGTTTCCTTGTCAAAGGAGACAGCAGTTTACACCAATCTTTTATTCCATTTAGAGCTAGATTGCCCTCTCCAGAGGCTCAGTGATTTAGCTATATGAAAACCTGACATAACTCACTCTTCAGTTGCAGAAGTCTTGCTCTACATTATATTTAATACGCAAATTACAAATAAGAATTAAATGTTAGAACGATAATTGGCAGCTGTTAATGCAGAAAAGAGGGCTTCCAGAAAAGCAAATGCTGTTCTGGTTCCCATGGCACCATCCCAATATTTGTTTTATATTCCTGAGAGAAAAGAGGAAAGTGGAACGAATGTTAAACCTCCCACACAAAATTCTCAAAGTAATATTATCATTCCCCTTAAGACTCCAGCCTTGCTCTCAGACTGCTTTTTCTGTCAAGTTTCCAAATGCTTTTATTGAGAAAGGATAAAAATTATAATTATCCACATTTTAAATCAGTAAGTTTTTACTCAAATAGATGAGCCGCACACTCTGTCATTGAAAAATCTTGTGCAGCCATTCATCTAATTTGCGCGGTATGATTGCCACAATCAGAGAGACCCATATATATGCTTGTGTAAATGGGTTATTTGCCTAATCGTCACCTTTATGGGAAAATTCCTGGTTTGTATCAGCAGTCTCAGTATTTATTCATATAAATGACATCAGTATTTGTTTCTGCAAAGAAATATTCACTTGTGCAGGGTTTTTTTTGCTTTAAAGCTGCTTGCCAACATGCTATAATTCACCCACAGATGTTTATTTCACCAGATCTGGTTGCCTCTGGTAGCACCCTCTAGCCAGCTCTTTGCAATCTGAGGAAGATGAGTCCACAGGCTCTGTATCTGAATAGAACATGTCAGCTGAAGGATAAAGCAGCATACACTGATGTGATATGTGTATACTGGTGATGGGGGAGTATTTGCCAAAGCAACATGAAGTTAGTTTTTAGGAGTATTTTATGTATGTGTATTTGCAGACTAGACAAACTTTAAAAGCAAGATTATTAAAAAAAAAAAAAAACAAAAACAAAAACAACACAGCTTTATACCAATAAAATCTAGTTTGGAAAATAATTGTTATCATTGGAAACAGTCACAAAAAGTTAAGCAATAATACAGTTTAATAAGCAGCTAAATACTTGAGTTCAGTTTCAAAGTCTGTTCCATATTGCACTCAGCTAGTAGAGTTGACAGGATTATCTTACAGCCATCAGATCCTGCGCCTGCTTTCTTCAACACGGTTTGTTGCCTAGACAGCTTTTTTCTGAGTGGGAAACATTCGCTGAGACATTGCTCCCCTTGAGGTGCACTTCAACGTATCGTAGCTCCCAGCAATTGTATTTGTGCAGTAAGTGTGTGCAAAATATCAACCTTCAGAGTGAGTTTCATTAAAATGTGTTCTTCCAAGGTTAGCCTTTACCCTGAGAAAAAAAAGTTTTAGAAGCAAAATCTCTTACTGGAGAGGTCTAGAGACTGCCAGCGCATGAGGTTGCCAACAAACAACTCCTCAGGTGCTCTTCCAGCAAAACTGAGAAAAGCCCAAGCACCTTCCAGTGCCACCTCATGGTAGCCCTGCTGAGAAAGGCCAAGTGTGGTGCAACGCTCAATGGCTCTTCCTTCCTCTGCCTGATCCTCCTTCCTCAGGGGCTCTGAAGAGCGGCAGTGGACACGTGCAGGGAAGCTTCGAGCTGCCTCTGGCTCTGACATCCTTTCCATGGACTTTCTGAAATCAAAAGAAAGACCTAAGCCTTGCAGTGACGTGAAGGGTCTTTCAGTCAGACTGAAGAAGAGGTATTTGCTGTTCCCCACACCACTGGGTGTCACTTCTCTCCATCAGCTAACTATTTCTAAAACACATCCTACTCTTTAAAGTATGCATTTGTATGTATCTGTAATTATAAGCTCAGTTTTAGGTTGAAACATCGCAACAGCATGGTTTGACACAACATGCACGCGTTTGCAGGTGGGCTTCGGGTGGTGCTGAGCTCTGTTCAAGTGAGAAATTGCCAGCCCACAGTCCCTCAAGCAGAATTTGCTGGGATGATCCTGAGCCAGAGTGAAAACAGCAGCATGCTCCGCCAGGCCCTTTTGGGTGGGAGCGTGACTGGGTAGGTTTAGGATGAGCACCTTCCCTGGGAGCAGAGCGGGTCTGGGCTGCTTCACCCCTGGCTTGCTAAGGAGCCTGAGTCCCAGCCCAGTGTTATTACCAACTGGAGTAAGGATACTGCCCTATTTAATGATTAATGATTACCTCAGATGGATTAATTTGATGATCATTATCTCTAGCAGCAAAAAATCCTTCAAGACATCTCCAGACAGCTCTTTGCTTCTTCACAGAGTCCTACAAGTGGTGCACCAGCATCAAGGAGATAACAAAATGCTGCAAGAAATAAGAGTGGTCGGCTGGGGATGGAATCTTAAGGCATGTTTGCAATCAGAGAGTATGCAGCACCATGCTATTGCTCGAGATTACATAAAATGTAATTCCAGAGCAAATTACTGGACCGACATTTCTACAGTTCTAATGACTACAGCTTATTTCTGTACCATACCAAAAGAAATCTGGGGAAAGGAATGTTGCCTGGAAAACAGCATGCTCCCCAGTCTAGCTTGCTGTATGTCTCTGAGAACATTTTGATCTAGCCTCAAAAGAATAGCAATAGTCAAATGGAAAACAAAGAAAAAAGTCAGAAAAAAATCGAATGTCATTTAAAAAGGATGCAAAAAACCAAACCAAACCAAAACCCCAAACATGTTTTCCTATACAAATTTTGGAAATTTGGAATGCTTACTTTTAAATGAGAATATTGGTAAACAGACATGTGAAGAATTAAGGGAAAAAAATCAGTGGAAGGATGTAACATCAGAACAAAGTATGCTGGAGAGGCTACTCAAGGAACCCATATGAGAAGAAATAGCTCCTGACTTGATATTAAGAAGCATACATGATCTGATCAACGTGCCCATCCAAGTTTCCATCTGTAACGGTGACACAAATTGTGACACGACTGGGACATGAACTGTGACATAACTGAGACAGGAGCTTATATTTGGCAGCACTTGCCAAATGGCAGCTCTTGGCAAACAGCGGCAAAGAGCAGCTCTTCACGAAGGGCAGCCCTTTGCCAAGCGCAGCGCTCCGGGAGCGCCAGCGAACAGCAGCTCTTTGCGAACAGCAGCTGTTCATGAACGGCAGCTCTGGGGTAGAAAAAAGACTTAAGTCAGCGGGGTTTGTGGAGGGGAAGTTATGTGCTTTGTTTTGTTTTGTTTACTGGCTAATTCCAATTCATCCCTGCCAAGTACAAAGACCTTCAAGATATAAAATAAACAAAAAAAGGTGAAGAAGTGTTAAGAAGGAATGATCCACCTTGCTTTGTGTCACTCTCACTGCTGTTCTCTGGGGTTTTTGGGCTGGACTTTGAAATCCCTTTTCAGACGCTGTTGTTTTCTTGCTTTCAGCCTTTCATTATGAATTGAATTCCTTTAACCTACGTGGCTACTTTGAGACCAGCAGCAAAAAAAAAGCCACTTTCTCCTATGGCACTGTCTGTGGCCCCTGCCCCAGTCATTGCTCGTAGGCACGGTGGGTCAAACCAGCTACTGGTTATGGGGAAACACGCTCTGTCCAACCTCCGCTTGCTGTGTTAGTGCCTCCAGAATGCATGCAGGCTTAGCAAGGAAGAAAAGCAATTGCATCCTGCTTTTTGTTTGAAGTTGATGTGCAGTAATGTAAAAGATAAAAGGTGTTTGACTATGAGGGTCCCTTCCAACCCAAACCATTCTGTGATTCTGACTGCTAGCATTGTGCTCCAGTTTGGGCGTTCCACTGGAAAGGCTATTTCCCCTACCAACCCATACAGTGATGGTCAAAAGTTGGAAACTTCTTCCCAGAGAGTTGATCTTGGCAGCAGCAGAGAGAAGACAGTATATGGCAGCCTGACCAGTAAAAGACAACGCAGGGCAGCGACAATCACTGCTAGCAATTCTGTAGATAAATCATACACCAAGCATCCTCACTCCTGGCTTTCTGTGGAAGCGGAGGAGAGCGGCACAGACCACGCCTGTTCCCTGAACTACGTTAGCAGTCGAAATATAAGCAAATATTGACTAGTCTATCCTTTGGACACACTTCAGGAGGGCAGGCGAATTTAAAATCAAAGGTAAGAAAACTGGGGCAACTAAAACATATGCAGCTCATCCAGAAATGCATTCAGAGGACGTCCGAGCAAAGATGGAAACCATGGATTTCTTTACAAGGCACAGAACAAATTATAAGAAGAGAAGGAAAGATTAAGATTGAAATGTAATTTTTTTTAAGTAAAAAGAGAGAATTATTTCAAACAAAATAAATATTTAGTACTTCTTAATGGACAGAACACCACAGTTAATATACAATGCTTGTATTTAGTCTACCCAGAAGCCTTCACTGGACCTCCAGTCATTTTTCTAATATTCATTGAAATGAATCTTTATGAAATATATATATTATATATATGTATGAAATATAACTTCATCTGGCGTGAAGCTGAGCAAAGAAATGCTTCTTTAATTAACTTCTTTAACAATCTTAATTATCTTTCATTTAAACTCAGAGATGACCCTTGGAGAATTCAATGTACCATCATTAAAATTTGTAGACAACGTTATTTTGTCTGACCTAGCAGTGTGGACACACAGCCCCCGAGGTCTGATTTCAAATGCATGGATCTATGTCCTCATTCTTTATGAAGTTACCTGACACACGACCATGTCAACTTTATTCTCTTCAATTATTAGAAACACATATATAACATATAAATAAATTAAATAAACACAGATCCTCTCTTGATTCCTAGAAACTTCCTTAAAAATGGTCACGTTGTTCTCAGTGTCTGGTCTTGGCTCTCCTATGCAGCGTTTTCATCCCTTTCTAAACCGAAAATTAAAGTGCAACACGGCACTGACAGTTATTAAAGTAGGATCATCTGTAATGAATTGTGTATTTCCAAAGGTCCAAAGTTTTAGGCAGTTATTGAGCCTTTAAGATTCATTTTAGAAAAATCACTGTCTTTGCATAATTTCCAGTGGATGAATTTCATAATACAAGCCTTCCCTCTTCAGCCTCTCCCCCCCGCCCCCCCCAGTTTTGAAAATCATGTCATAGGACCTGGATCAGAAATGAACACTTTCAGCTGCTTGGAAAAATATTAGTCACAAAAATATCTCATAAATTAAGCAGTGCTCAGCTTGGCAAAGGGTCTTCATTTGCTTTTTTTCAAGAAAAAAAAAAAAAATTACTTCCATGCACTTTAATGTGCTCTGCTGAAAGTCCTTGCCTTCACCAGGCTCAAAATGTCATCACCCGTGCTTATAGTAATGTAGACCCCAGACATCTTTCTGCACCCAGCAGTCAGTGGATGAGATGGTTAAACTGCTGTACAAAATAACTCCTGCCATAGCATGGAAAACTCCTTGGGTTTCATTTTTGGATCAAATTCTGCAACACCTGCTTTTTATTTGGCAAAACATTTTCTATCCCAGAATCTCTGTCAGGTTAAGCAGAGAAATTCTACGGTGTCACATCCCGTTAAAGCTAACACTACACTTTGAAGAGGGATTTTCACTGCAGCGAAGTCAGGCTTGCTCACGAGGGCTTTGGAAACGTTCAGTCAGCGTTCCCATTCTCACATGAAACTCAAGGACTCGTGCTTGCCGTCTGGTGGCTTGGAGCAGAATTAGAAGCAATCTGTTAACAACAAAGTAGAAATTTTTTTTTTTGTGCTAAAAGATGGTCATTTTAATTTGTGGTTACTTTTGAAAATCAAAAAATTGTTCTGGAATTGTACCTGGAAAAGAAGACTATTCCCTCCGTGTATCTACTAACTGAAATGAACATGGAAAGAACGCAGAGTATTAATGTGCAGCCACGGAGCCTCCTGCGAGAACAGCCGTGGGGAGTGCATCTGAGCACGTCAGAGACTTGTGCTGCCTGGGGCAGAAGATTACTCTGAGGACTCTTCCTATCCAGTGAGTCCTTCCTTACAGCAGTCCTGGAAATCCCAAAGACGACCCAAGCAGAGCACTAACATTCTTTGTCTACCTTCATTAAAATCAAATCGTTGCCTGTTTGCAAAAAAAAAAAAAAAAAAAAAAAAAGCTAAACAGGATTCCATGAGGGCTGATATGACCATCTGTTTCTGTTCTGCAGAACATGTGCATACTTCAGAGTTGATGGTTTATATTGATTTAATAATACAAGACAGAAACAGTTCAGTCTAGAACCTCCAAGCACCCTCTTCCACCTGAATGGCCTAATCCCCAGGTGGCAGTAAAGCTCTGGATTTTATGTTCTTTGTCTAATTTTACTTATTTTATATTCCTGGATATAAAGGAACATATAATCAACAAAAGCAGCAGAAAATACTTCCCTCCAAAATAAATACATCCTGTTTTAAGGTGATGGAACTAAAATTCTCAAGAGAAAAAAAAAATCCAAACTGTCCATTCTGTGCAGGGAATGCAGGGCAGTACCTTCCACACAACTGGAAAACAAGGGAGAAATAAGCCTCCCTCACTGTGCGAGTTTTCTTTCTGAAACTACCACCTAAAATAGATCACTCATCAGAATTAGTTAACTTAGATTGCAGGAAAAAGAATACGCAATTGTAAATGACTGAATTTGGTACAATCTTTTTCTGTCCACTGCCCTTTTTCTGGGGGGTGGACAGTTTATAATATTTAATAACTTATTTTCAGAGGTAATATAACAAACAGACACTTAGGCTTAACAAAGAGGCTCTCTTGACATAAGTATAGATGCCAAAATAAAAATTTACTAGCACTTGACAAGTTCTGTGCAATTTTTTAATGCACAGTTTAGAGTGTTCATCAATAAAAATAGCTCATGACAAAATCTGTAATCTCATTAATGTATAGTAAACATTAATTTAAACGATACAAACAACGAAGTAACAAAATGCACTGTCATTAAAGCACTTCCAGTACCAACAGCTAGGAGGCATGCACTTACTGCATATCATATTTTATCTTCATTTAAGACAAACTGAAATTCTAATCTGGAAACTCCCCTAATATTTCATTCTTTCAGCTGATTGCAGAGAAAATACTTGTAAATACAAAAGAAAAAGAAGAGTTGACAGTTTTGTAATCAATATTATATAGGATATGTAATTACTATATAAAAATTGACTCTGTTCCTTTAGGAACTGGATGCATACATTTCCTGGTTTTTGCACTGCAAAATATTTTTTCTCCCTAGATGATTTGTAACTTTTATGTCATGTTTATAAAACAAAATCACACTTCATGCATTTTAAAGGACCTTTCTTACACACTGTGGTTACTCTTCAGTGAGAAAACATGGTCCACTGTGGTTCACGTCCTTGCAACAACACAAAAAAATAGCATTACAAAATACAACCAAATGATTTCTTGATTTTAAACTTTTGAATCTGATGTAATTTTAAAAGTACTACTTGATATTAAATCTCAAGATAAAGAGATGTCATTATAAAAGGTCTGGGCCATCACTGAGCACTTTGAATCCTTCCCAGTTTCATACGGGTTATTTCAGAAGCAATAACAAATAGTTATGGCAGAAGTATCAGATCCAAAGACTGACTTGCTATTGCTATTAAAAATATAAAAGAAATCAGAAGTTAGTGATTAAGAAACATGGAACAGAAGTCTGCCCACTTTTAGTAACTGCAAAAAATGAAAACTGACTTTTTAGCAAGAATTTTTTACAATCATCTTAGTGGCATTTGAAATAAAGTTTTGAAAAATATGCTGTGAAATTTCTTAATTGTTTATTAATGAATGTTTTGAAAAACTAAATGAGGCATTCCAGGTTAAGGTGTCGACAATCTGTTTCACCGATGCATACAAGTCGCACAGTTTGCATGAAAAACATGTCGTTTTCGGTGTTAACAAAACTGACAACTATCAAACAGTAGAGTATCACACACAGTCTGCAAGTCTCTTTCTTTCTTCAAATTGTTTGTCTACTGCAAGTGAAAGAGCCTGGAGAAACGTTGTCATTGTAACACTGCTGGACTGAAAATAAGAGAACATTTCGTTAGACACACTACAGCAATAGGCATACATAATATTTTACCTAAAAACCACAGTATTCAAAAGAGAAATATCTAATTTCCATGTTAAAAAATTTTCAAAATGTTACAAAACATAAAACTGCAGGTTTATTTTAAACCAGCTAGCATAGTAAAGCCAAAGTCAAGCTACGCAAAATCTTCAGTCAATCACTATTACTGGGGATTTGCTTCAAATAATGTTTTTTACAAATTAATATGTTTTTATAAAGCAACAGAGGGTTTTCTTTTAGCAAGAAATTATCAGAGAACCAATATCAACGTTCTGTCACAACATTTAATTAAAAGTAGAATGCTGTTGGACAGGTCAACCCCACCTACCTTCTTCAATCTCATTTTAAATTAAGGGCAGCACAAATTTTTTTCAGTCTACAAAGCTGCAGAAACAGTGCAATTTAGATTAAAAACGGGGTTTAGGCCCCATCTTTTCCTTCACGCAGTGTCCAAATGTCTTCCCATCTGTCTCAAAACCAAACTAAAATATAATGAATAGAATAAACTTACTTGAATATAATGTGCATGTGCTAGGAAAGGAAGTTTTCTCAGGACCCGGCCACTAAGACCTTCACTTCTCCTATAGTAAAACAGAGACAAGTGCTGCTTTAAATATCCACTCTTAAAAGAAGACCTTTCCTTTTTCTATGCTTCTCCCATTAGTTCCTCTAAAAAAACTCAACCCACAGTTCAGCATGGGACTCGCAGCACTTTTAGCTGCAGCAGCAAGTGAAGAGACAACTTCAGCCTGCAGGAGGCTATACTGTACAGAAAGGCGAGCGAGGGGACAGAAACAGCATGGTCACATTTGCCTGCCAAAGCATTATGGCATATCTCATGAATTTGGGGGAACCTCTACACTGAAAGCCTATGTACAGATATAACCTTCCATCCACACTTGGAAGGACGTGAAAAAAAACCTGTTTTGAAGGCTGGACCTCACAGCTACTGCTTATCTCCAGCTTCCCACTATTTCCATACAGCCTCCTTTACCTCACCTACTTGATCCATGTTTCCCTCTCTTCCAAGAACCACTTTCTGTACATAGAGCCCAAACCTCTATGCCTGGAAAAACTTACTTGCTTTTACTCCACTCCTCACTGGTTAAGACTGCATACTTCAGAAACAGAAGGAAAACACACTTTCCTGATTTCATGAATGTTATTTTATTTTGTTCCACTAGGACCAGCACTTTGGAAAAAAATATTGCTTGATATCGTGAATATCGTTTCTATTGTTTCAAGAACTGTTATGCTGCAGTGAAAGACTATTTGCTCTACTAGCACACTCAGCAAATCATAACACTTTCCACTTACACTTCACTCCTTTCCTCTTTGCTCCTGTTCACTTGTATCTCAGTGCTAAAAACTGACTTAGTAGATCGCGAGCCATTCCAAGACACTTTCTTAGCAGGAACTGAGGCCAATAATATTTCTGTTTTCTATTACAATTCACAACATCCCCTGAAACCTGAGGCATCTCACTAATCCAGCCGGCAATTTGTCAAGAGGACTTCAAACAGCAGAACAGAAAGCAGTAGCAGTACTAAGCCAGGCAGATCCGAGAATAAGAAATGTTGGTAAATTCTGATTGTTTCCACTTTTTATCCCCTGACAGGTTTTGCACTAACCCTAACAGGAAAAAAAATGAGATGCTTTTGAACTCTAGCTGTTATGAAATTCAGTTACTTTTAGAACATCATTCCACAACTCAATATATATATATATATACACACACACCTATAGATGTAAAAAATGTAGAATTTCAGAATCTTACCTTGATATTTCTTTTAGTACAAGGCTTAATCTTGACACATTATTTTCTACGAAGCCTATCATCTCTAGCTCTCTGAGTGTCAGGAGCTGCTGTCGAGGATATATTATTTGACACTAGAATGAAGAGTTATACACTGTTGTATGAAAAACTTAAATACTGTAGAATTTGATTTTGAATGTAAGAGTGGAAATACAGAGAAGGAATGCAATTTTTGTATTTTTGTTATTCAGGAAGTATGATTAAAATGTCAAATTTATTAAAATACGACATTTTACAGTCTTGCTTTCAAAATATTACCTTCATCAGTTCTTCCAAGCAAGAAAGATATATTCTAAATATTGCTGCAGTAGATGGAGGTCCAATGTATTGCTTTATGTCAGCCCTGTCTACAAAGGCCATGTCAATTTTCTCCGTAATATTTGAAGTAGTCAGGATAACTACATTGGGATACCTTCAAGATAAAAGCAGATTTTTAGGTCACGTGTACAAGAATTACCTCCTTTTGTGACTGGCAAATTGATACCTTCCTTCTTATGACCCAAGCTATTTCAAGCAATAAGCAGTCACATCACTCTTGTCAGCCAGCAATTACACTAAATGATCTGAAGCTCTTGGCCAGTTATCACCAACCTATTTCAATGCATAGTCTCTCTCTTTCAGCTGTTTCTCAAGTGTCCATAGTTTCTCCAACCCTATTTTAGAAGTGATGTACATTAACTATCTAGAGCCTACTGGCATAGTTTCTGCCAGCAAAAAAAAATTATTAAAAGAAGACTTATAAATGTAAACCTTGAATCTACATGTTCTTCCATTTCAATTCAGTTGGAAGTATACCGTTTAACTGGCAATGTGACACATTCTAACCACAGATGACATTGGAATGAGCTTAAAAGAGAAGTAACATCTCCTTGCTCTAACAACCGTTGAAAGAACATTCTTAAACCATAGCTATTTTTAGATTAAGTCTGTGAACTTTTATGTATGAATACATAAAATGTATTTACCTTTAATTAGCCACAAGACAGGGCCAAATACTAGGGCACCTTTCTTTCTGTGAACAGAGCCAAGTATGTCCAAAAAAGGGGAGGGAAGTGGCAGGAATAAAACAAGAGATGGTACGCTGCACTAAATCCAGCACACACAGCAGACCAATCATCATTAATGATTGCTTCCAATCCATGTGTTGTGCCAGTCTGCTTTAGACTGACATCCAGAAGCTGTAAATAATGAATGAATTCTTCACTGATCTTATTCTTGTCTCTCGAAAGCAGATATCATGACCATCTGTCCTGCATCTCTCCCTAGCTTTAAAGGAAGTATACCATCTGTAGATTTGATTGTTCACTCAGTTACACACAAAATATTCTGTTGGATACAGGGTGCCCAGAGAAGCTGTGGATGCCCCATCCCTGGAGGGGTTCAAGGCCAGGCTGGATGAGGCTTTGAGCAACCTGGGCTAGTGGGAGGTGGTTGGAACACGATGGTCTTGAAGGTCCCTTCCAATCCAGACCATTCTATGGTTCTATGATTACTCCTATTTCTTTTCAATTAGCACCATTAAGAATAGTTCAGTAACCAATTTGGTTTAGTATTCCAAGTAGGAATTAAGATTTAGCAGGAATCCTGAAATTGTCAATTATCTTTTGCTGTTGCAATAATATGAGTTTACCTCTTAATCTGATCTATTTGTGTCAGTACAGCATTCACCACACGAATAGCATCTGAAGGCTCTGTGCCTGCCCTGAAGGCACTGCGGGCTGCTGTGAGGCTTTCCACCTACAAAAAAACCAAACCAACCAACCAATCAAACAAAAAAACAGCAAAAAACCCCCACCAAACACCAAAAAAACCCATAAAAGATTGCACCTTTGGAGTGCTGGCAGCAAGCAAATAACCCAGACAATACACCTACAGATCCTTGTGTCTGCTACCTAAAGCTTAATCTTCAAAATCTTTTGTTAAGTATGAATTTACAGGGAGAGGGAAAGGAATGCCAAGAAAGCAAAGTGCAGTGAGTAACATTCCTGTTTAGACAGCAGAATGGAGGGTGGTTTTCATTTTAATTAAATTTCAGGTGCAGGGGGGACAAACGAAACTGAATAATGCATACATTGAATTTAGAATTAATCCCCCGTAGGAACTCCAATATAACAAAGCTAACAAGGTGCATACTTACTAAGTTGCATACATATGCGAGTCTGAAGAGAATCTAGACAATGAACTGAACGATAATAACACTTTTTAGAGCTTTACGACATACGTAAGAGCACAATTAATACAATTCTAGGCTACTTTGAAGTTTAAAACAATACTCGTAAACACACAGCAGCAAAGGATGTTTCACCAGGGAAGGTTTCGCTTCATTTTCAACTGGAATTTGCCTGCTAAATCATACTGTGTTACTCCCAAATCTCTCAAATCTGCAGTAGGCAAGATTAAAATTCACTCTTCTGCACAAAGTTATGTAACTGACAGAAAAGCATAAACATGCTTTTATCGTTCTTTACAAAAGAGCATTATCACACTCCCCTCCAATTTACTGTCTGATAAATTTTATGTACATTAGAATCATACCTCATCAATCAGGACAAACACAAGAGCATCTTTGTCATCAATTAACTCTTGAATCTTCTGGAACATCTTGGTTACAAGCTTGCCACTCTAGAAAGACATCATACACATACGTTTAACTATTTCCTTATCACACAAGTTTCCAAGCCTTACCATGTTTAAGACAGAAACATGTTGTTTTTTTAAAAATAATTTTCTACGATAGCTATTTAAGTGTTCTCAAACACATTAGTTATTCTGAGTAATGCTTGGTGCACACACTTATTTTATGAGCTTAAAAGAAACAGTGTAATTTCTAAAACACAGTCTTACTTAATTAGCTACATCAATACATACCTCAGAAAACCATTTAGAGAAAAGGCTATGGCTGTTTATCTCAATTAACTGTCCATACCTATACCTAAAGTATGAAGGGAAAAAGAAGTATAAACCCTATTGTAAATAAAAGTCAGTGATAATAAATAACTTCCCTAAGTCTCATTCCCTCCATTGCAAGCCTGGAATTCTGTGAATTAGTACTTTAAATGAATTACTTTTCAAAATATAATACCCATTTCAAGTTTAATAGTAATTTCCCAAAATTAGTCTCACTAGAATTCCTTTTATTAAATTGCTATTAGCATTCCACATTAGAACAGATACTATTTATATATAGTTTAAGTAACAGTTACCATGCTAGTGGCCTCATTCTTCTGTTCGCATAAGATTTTGTTCAGTATGGCGAGAACACATGTAAAAGCATGAAGCTTATTTACTTAGCTCTTCACAGATATCCTTAGGACCCACCCATTACAATAGCCCATGTTTATAATCAGTTCAGCTTGGGCTAGAGTCAGATCACTCCAATAGTTACACATTATGTTACACCTAGTATTTGGTATATCATTTATTTTTTTACATCAATGTGTTAAGTTGCTAAGACTAACTCATTACTTGTCTGATACACAGACTGACCTCTGCAGACTATGGCGTTCAGACAACGCAAGTACAAAACAAATTGGTTACAAAATCACTGCCTATTAAAAACAGGCTTGCTTGAACATGAAGATAAAAACAGCAGCCTTGATACTCTGTCATCCTTTGCCCTTTAATATTCATTGATGTACAATGTGAGCACAAACAAATGACTATATCACCACTGGAATTTGTTTTACGTACCTGGGCACAAATAATTACACATTTTAAAAGGCATTAAAATATCCTAACCAGTCGCTCTACCAGATCAATTTTATTGCTAGCCCGGTGCACTATAAAAGAACTATGAACAGTTGGAGCAGTTGGCACCATTTACTTGAAACAAAATGTTAAATACCTTACTATTGAATAATGAACAATAGCATAGTAAACTGAAACTAAAGTAAAAAAACTTCCAAAAACTATTACCTGTTTGACAGTCGAATTGCCAGCTTTTGAGCCAATGCTTTACAGAGAGAGGTTTTACCTGTTCCAGGAGGGCCTGGTTTGAAAACAAATCCATACATTACACAGAATCTGCATTAGATTGTTAATGACATGTAACATCTTTTTAACTACTGTATTTCATGACAGCACTAACTTTAGAATAAAAGCACAGCAGAGAATTATTGCAAATACCAGGGTATTTTGAGAAGGTTGCTTACTGCACTACAGTCCTAGAGCTAAGCTTTGAATTTATATCAATTACTAGTATAGGTAGTGTAATAGTTTGCATGCAGATACCATAAAGTTAAAATACTCAACAGCCACAGAAGCAAAGTGTATCACCCTAGCAGGGCTTATGCTTATTAGCATTCTAAACAAACTGATAATATCTAAACAAACAGACAACAGTACTTTCATTCCAAGCCAGTACTGCCATTATAGCATAAACGTATTTTGCATTACAACAGTTGTCAATTTCCCCATATTAACTTGTGATCACGAGAGATATCTATATCTCTCATAGACAGACTGAAATAAATAGTTTTCCAAACAAAAACATCCTGCAGCTTCTAAACTGATAAATAGTTATAACTTGAATAGAATTAAAATTCATTACAAAATTGTAATTAATCAATAGCAAGCTGCATTTTGCAGGAACATGGATTCAGTTGATGTTAATCTCGTTTACGGTACAACCTCCACAGTAAACCAGGACTGACTGAAGATTACAGCTTCACTGAAATAGTAATAACTAAATTAATTAGAATACTGCCTTCATCCTTGGCAACAGAACAAATGGTGTTAATAACACAACACACAGATTGATTTCCCAGTTTCCTCAAAAGGTTTTATAAACTAAACATTACTAAAAAAAATTTTAATACAGTGATAGAACTGTAACTAATACATGGTGCCTAATGTCCTCAGTATCTGCATTATTTTTGTACTTCATACAGAAAAAAATCAATAATATCACTTAAAAATTAAAATTAAAAAAACCTATTGGCACTGTATTATAAATTTTAGAATTTAAATTCCTGCAAAACATTGTACCTGGGAACATTGAATTTATTATGACATTACATTTAATCTAAATTTGTATTAGAGAGAATACTTCTCTGCTGGTCTTGGATCATGTCAATTCACTATACAGAAGTGCAATACAAGTTCTTCCAGAAGGAAAGTATAAACAGATGGCTAATGAATCTACTTGGTTTAAGACAGGTAATTTTTACCATGCAGCAAAACAACTCTGTTCCACGATATCAGGTTGCTGTCAACATTTTTGTCAGAAAATAGTAATGTTGTCATCACATAATCAAGTAACTAATTGAAGAGAAGAAAAAGAGACACACAAATTAGAGACATATCAGGAAATATAATTACAAATAGAAGCAATCTCCTAATTATGTCTATTGTATACAAAAAAAAAACCAACCCATGTCTTTTAGTCTCAGGCAACTTTTCTTTCTGCAAAGCTTGGAAATCCATTTCCTTCCTGCCCTCGGGAAAACGAATAGTACATACTGGGCACAAAGAGAGTTCTAGAACTTTTACATGAACTAATTAAATGCTTTAAGGAAGTTTAATTATTTTCATTCTCCATTGTCCCGCTTATAGTCTGCCTTTAAAACACAAGCTGCCCAAGCATAGAGAGTTAAAGGCTTGAACTCCAGGTCCTGTTCAGATGTTGTACAGCTATACATTTGTTCAGTTTGTTGCAGTCAACCCCCCAAACAAAGCATTTCCTGTCACATTTCAGTTCCTTTCTACTCAAGCACTTGTATCGGCTGCTGTAAGGAATTTGTAGATTGGTTTTCCTTCCAAATGAGGGAAGTTGCATGTACTTTCCTGAACGCTTGCTTATAAAAACAATGCTACTTCATTTTAGAATTATCTAGAATTAAGAAATAGAAAACTCTTTCAACAAAATGAATATAAATCACAGGTGTTAATCTGTACTGATTTTTACCTATAACAGCATCTAATACCATATTATTTTCAGTTGCTGTTACCTGTACTGTGTTTTTAATCCCTTCATGTCAATACGACAACACAATAGTATTCCTGCAATATCTCTTGCCCAAGCATTTTGCAGCAGCAAAAAACCTGAACTTCATCCAGCATGTTCTTCAATATGCTATCGACACTGTACCACTTTGAAAATTCACAGCAACCGTTTCAGAGTCTGTAGAATCCAAACGTACCCAGCCAGCTCCATGGATTAATGAACATTTACCAGAATTACTTTTACAGAAGTTAAGTAGTTCTAGTTTTAGTCATTAAAAGTTACCACTTTCCACCAACATACAGTCAACAGTGATTGACTCGCTGTTATTTAGTATATTAGTAGGTCTAATTAGTCTTGCCATTTCACAGATGATTTGGAAAGCAGTTCTACAAATCAGACAAACGTTGATGTGTTAATTCACGTTTACAGTTCTACAAGCTCTGTCAGTTATCATCACAACCTTTGATGAACCCACAGAAACTTCAAACTAGAAAATGACCCCATGGAACTCTTTTGTTCCTTCTGAATGTCTGACCAGCATTGAAGTGGTAGTGCACTGACTCTAGTCAAATCATTCCATGTGCATTTGTATGAGCAGTAACAGCGCTGGCTGACGTTACCGCTAAACCAAGGAATTGTCTATCTGCTGCCAGAAACACAGCTCAACTCCCACTCCCTTCCACCTAGCCTGCACAGGTCACAGCGGACCGATTAATGGGACAAAACCAGGTGGAAATTAGCCCATCACACAATAAATTGAACACTTGCAGTGATTTAGTTTCCTCACTTTAAGTGCCAGTAGGCAGGAAGCACTGCAAGTTCAGCTGACAGCAACACACTTGTCTTTTAGCAATAGCAAGCCACCAAAATTGCCTTCTCACTAAAAAAAACCCCTCACCTATGACACAACAGATCTTTCGGGACCTTCACAATGGAGAAATAGAGAACTGATTTCAAAGAATGCTGTGTACAATTTTTATATGCCTCTTTGAAGTTATTTGTTTCCACCAATTTTCTTCTGCCCTTCTAGAAAAACATGCAATTAATAAGCCTTAAAATAAGACGCAGTATTTTAATAAAGAAAATTTCTACTCTGTTCTACGGAACATTCACTGTTTTCTTCACACAGACTGATGAATATGTCTAAATCAAAAGTAAAATTCTTCTGGGAAGTTTTAAGTTGCTACCAAAACAACACCTCCAGCTGTTAAACTTCTGATTTCTGTAAAATAAGGCAATGCATATGAAGAAATTCTTTATAATTTGTGGCATGAGCATCACTGAACCCAGTTTCACAGGGAAACTGAGTTTTTTTGCAAAGCTGACTTCACAATAGTACATATTGATACGTGTTTGAGATATGCTCTTTACTCTCAAAATGTCACCTCTGTCTTCTTTTGCTAAGTGTACATTAGAGAAGTATTAGAGAAGTATGTAACTATCAAAAATTATACAGAGATTTTAACAGGAATATAAAGCTTTGCAAAATGGCCAAGACTATACTACCTTTCAAAATACAGAAGTGTAACAAGCAGACATCAGAATTCTTTCTTCAGCTGGTGATTTCCAAATAACTTCTCCACAGGATGCAGCAAACTTCAAACAGGCCACATTTCCTACATTTCAACTCTTACTTCTCCTCAAGCAATTTTAATTGTTATTAATTTTCAACTTACGTGTGATTTTACTTCACTGTCATATATAAGGCTTTCCCATAGGCCATGGAATTCAGCTGCAAAAGCAATAGATTATATACCTGTTTAGGATAAATCAGTCTGGGAACTTGCAATCTACCATGGCAGCACAAAGCAGTTTTCAAATTATTCTCAACTAAAATTAAGGATTGAGAACAGATATAAAAGAGCAACTGAAATATATGGAAAAAACCATATGAGTTATTTTTCTCAAAATACAAACATTACTTTCTAATGGACAAATTCAGCGGTTTCACAACTTCTGTTTCCTCCAACATTGTGAGGAGAAATTAACCTTCTTAATTTCTTAACATGAAAAGAAAAATATAATTCTTTCCACCCTCATCAGAGGATGGACCTACACTTCCCCAAGATAAAGAGCTACAAAAAGTTGGGGGGGAAGGAGGGTTCTAAGGCAAATTTTTTCATTCAGCTTTGGTTTTTCTTTTTTTTTTTTTAACATCAGCATGTAGAGGATGAAAAAAAGCATGTAGCTGAATAATGCATAAAACATTGAAGTTGTGATTTGGATATCAACCATTTCTAGCAGTTAGTTTATAACTTTGAGAAAAAAAAGCAAAAAAGACTGAACAATTATAAACCACAACAACATGGAAATAATTTCAAAGTATCAGACTGAATTCTTCCCATAGAGAAATTGAATGAATAGTCAGGCTTTTCACAACATTGAAAGAGCAAGAAATATCTCAGAATCACTGTCTCTTTGAGCTTAAGCTCACACCAGTACCTCTCCTTGCAGGAGCAGAAGCCAACTTCCCCAAGCACAAGACAGTAACAAGCAGGCTAGGCCCTATTGCAGAGCAAAGCCTTATTCTTCTTTTCAGAAGCACTCTGAGGACTCTAAATCTCTTTAGCTTGCTTGCTTTTTCCAAATATAAAAGCAGCACTGTCTTGGGGCTGGAAGTCAGAAATAGGCTCTAGAAAATGATTGTTTAAACTGATGAGTTTCTTGTGGGTTTCCAAACAAAAATTTGGAATGCAGCTCGTAGGGTTAAAATTTTGCATGCTTCTGATTATGACTGTGCATTTGATTCCACAAGACCAGTTACTTCTACCCATCCAGAAGTATTACAGAAGTAAATGTGTTGTGGAATCACCAGCAGTAGTTCAGTCAAAATCATAAAGAAGAAAGTCCAAATATATTTGTTCCCTCAACAAAGGACAATATATACAAACAATACCTTTAACAAGTAACCCTATAAACACTTTTAGCCTGTCCAAGATTTTCTTTCATTGTAATTGCTCTAGACCTTCCAGAAATATCATATGGGTACCTGCTGGTAGCACCCAGTGGTTAGCTGCAACGATATCTTCATTCTCTTCTTCCAGGTTTTCAGAGCTTGGTCCTTCTTCATTCAGATTAAAAATATGAAGAGAAAGACTGCTTTTGCTCAAGTCAATAGGCTAGAATGGACATAAAAAGACTTTTAATACAATGTATTTCTCAATCAAAACTAATTATAACATTCAGCTTTGAAAACTACTACTTCTGTTTCAGTGTAGGCCCAAAAACTTATCCACCTTTTCCTGGTTAGACCAGGAAATACTATTAATGTTAAAAGATACTACATCAACCTATAGACCTTATCTTGCTTGTGTCCTTAGGCTGTCACTGGTCTACCTACAACTAGTGCATATGCGTTTGAAGAGAGCTGGACATTCTTGACTGTGAATACCTGTCTGTCTTTCAGTTTCAGCTCTGTATCCACAATCGACACGGACTTCACATTGCTGTTAAGGAAACTGTCATCAAACTCTGTCCACTTGTAATCACCAAACACAATGTTATGTCTGTTCAACAGCTTTAAGACACTCATCCTGATATCTTCCTTCATGGCCACACTAACAAGAAAGAAACAGTATTACTTATTACATTGACATTTATAAGGAAGTATGAGTTAATATCAGAGTGTTTTATTTCATACACTAAGACTTCATGGAAAACAGCTTCCATCTGACAAAAAAAAACCCAAAAAAACAAACAAAAAAACCCCCAACCAAACAAACCCACACAAAACAAACCATCCCCAAAAAAACAAGCCACACAAAAAACCCCAAACCCACTCAACCCCCCTCCAACATTCTGCACAAAAAAAAAAACCACTATCAAATTCAGTTTGTTTGCAAAAGCAACAAGTTTGATACTTGTTTTTAATTTGTGCATTAAAAGAGACAAGCCAAAGAATACTACTTGTTCTGCGGTCATATCAGGGTACACGGAATAACGCAGCTAGAAGATTTCAAGAACGGAAATCAGTTATACAATTTGACTGTTTCACTAGGAAGACCAGACAAACTCATAACCATGCTACTAGACTGAACTTCGTACACTTAGTTTAGAAGCTATATTATGCTTTCACGCCTGAGGACAGCTGATACCCCAAGATGAGGACATGTCATAAGGAGCATTCCAGTAGAAGAGACAAAAACTACAGGAAAGGCAACAGCATTTTAAGATTTCAGAAAGGCTTTAACTTAGTTTTGCAATTTCAGTGATGCATACCTAGTACAAATTCCGAGTTCCTTGTCTTTTAAGTCTGACAAAAAGAGAGCATTGGATATTTTACACCTTGATTTCAGCCACACCTTGGACACACTCTTCCATAGCACTTAGATAGCCCAATTGGTAAGATAAGGATGAGATAAATGGGCAGGGTGGCTGGACTGTGCGGCTCAAAGCGTTGTGATTAGTAGTACAAAGCAGAGCTGCCAGTAACCCTGGTGGGGAAAGATGGGGTAGTGCTGTCAATATTGGGACCAACTGTTTTTACATCTTCATTTACACCCTGGACAATGGGATGGAAAGCAACTGCAGCTTGCTTTGGTCTTTATGGATAACATCAAAGCAGGGAAAGCTGTCAGTATACTAGAGAGCAGGGCTGCCGTTCACAGGGACCTCTGCAGGTCAGACATGGTTTGACAGGAACCTCTTAAAGTTCAACAAAAGTAAACGTGAAATCCTTCCTCCCCACCTACTGCCCAGACAACAGCATAGCCCAGACGCCAACTGGATGAAAAGCAGGTTTGCAGAAAAGGACCCAGGGGTACTGCTGGACAAGCTGTCAATGAGTCAGCAGCGTGACCCTGCTACAAATAAGCCCACCTGTTATTTTAGGCTGTGCTAGTTAGGGAAAGTGTCTGCTGACTGTTTGTGGGACCACATCTGGAGCACTGTGTGCGGTGTTGGGCTCTGCTGTACAAGAGACAACGATACACTGGACTGAGTTCACAGCCACCGACTTGATTATGAGAGTGGATCACAGCATGCAGAAGGAGAAGCTGAGAGAAACGGGTTTGTCCAGCCTTAGGGAGAGGCAGCTGGGTGGAAACTCACGGGAGAGCTCCAGAGAACACCGAGCAGCGTGCTGGGAGCTCTCGCAGGTGCCCAGCACAAGGAAAAAAAGGCAACAGACACAAGCTGCAGCAAGTAAAAGCTCTGTTCAGAGAGACCTGTTCGATTTCTGATGAACTTCCACGTGGATCTGCACGTTCTCACAGACATTCGGGAGCGCTTGCTTCAGCTCCCCGGCGGCTTCATCCATCCTTCTCGTTCCTAGGGGGAAAGCAGACTTTCAGC
>NW_010121356.1:0-13647 GCF_000699245.1 Pterocles gutturalis
GGCTCCGAGCGTGAGCCGGGAGGGGCCGCCCGCTTCCCCTCCCTAGGGAACTGCAGGGATAGAGCGGGGCTGCAATGTCTGGGCATTGCCGTGTGTTAACGTGGTTTCTGTTGGTGACGTCAAAAGAATTCACGGGACGGGGGCGCGTTTCTTTGAGAAACACATCGTCACTTCGGCTTGGGTTGAGTTCCCAGGCAGTGCTTTTGCACATTTGTGGTACTAAAGAAATAAAGTTGCTTTTTAGTGAACGCAGTTATAGCAGTTTCAGTTAACATGTTATTCACTTCTGCCAAGAGGTGGATAAAATGTCATAGTTTTAATGGCAGGAGGCACAGTCTAAACGCAGCGAAATGTTTCTGTCATGGCCAAATATGTGACAGAGTTCCCTGGCCCTTAGCGAGGAACCTGGCTAATGCCTGCTTGGGAGTGACAACCGCATCTTCACCCCACGCAGCTGGGGCTTCTACACCGCTGCAGTGCAGCACCTGGCCTTCTCCCTCTCACAGAACATGAGGATATGATCAAGACAATATAAAGCCAACACTTTTTAGAATGGATGGACTCTGTTGGCTATTGTTAACCTTGATAGATTCATTAAAGTGTATTTCCACAGTACTTAGCTGCGATGGGCACTGAGAGCATTGTTTTTAAAAATCAAGGGACACAAACATTTAAAACCATCCAAAACCTCGAGAAGTAGGTAAGCAAAGAAGAGGAGATGCAAAAGAAAGTAGAAAGAAAAGAGAATGTGAAAAGAAAGAACGAGAGAGAAGTCAAGAAAAAAAAGGAAAACACATGCCAAAAGAGGTGACTGAGCAGGGAAAACGAGTAGCCAGACTAACTGAATCTCCCAGCTGAATCTTCTTCTCAGAACTAAGTTCCTTTATCAGTTGCTCTGTGAGGACTACTCACACTTCATGGGAAGCATACTCCAGGGAAATGATTACACCATGATTAATGCATCACTCTGCCCATAATTTGTAGCTCATTTTCTTAGGAAAAATATTTGCAGGAGTGTTGTGCTGTTACAAGAATATTTGGACAGTACAGCTGAGCAGTGCCAGGACTAGAGCAGCCAGAGGGAGCTGGGAGCCCTTGTATAGACCCAACCACATACACTAGTTCTTGGGAGACCAGTGCCGGTGTGCTGAAGGAGCAGTACTAGGTACGGACGTATCTGGGGTCAGTGTCCCGCCCTCCCTGACTAGGCGGACACATGGGAACAGAGTCGAAAGGGAAATGGACATTGCTGCAGCTGGATAATTGCCAATAAACTGGAAATGTAAATTCCCTTGCCTTTTATTTATTTTGAGGACAAAAGGGTGAATTTAATCTTTGCTTTCATGCTGAGAGTTTGCTATTGACTGCAGCTGCATTTTGATTCATCTTTTAGAGATTAGTTTTTTCCATAAACACATAGCATTAAAGAACAATGTGTCCCTTGCAGTACTGTTATCACCTGTCAAAGCCATGCCAAAATTTCAAAGTGGAAGTGGAATACTTTTCTTGCTGCTTATTTAATTTCCACCTCTGGGAAATACTTTATATTTTTTTTTCTTTCTGACCAAACAGCATGATTAAGAAATGTTGTGTACGTCATTAAGAGAGAGAGAAGGGGTTGGAATAAAGGCAGAGGGAAGGTTGTGGGGTCTGCCACGTCTATCCAAATTGAATTTGTCACAGGCCATCTCGGCTCTGATGACCTTAGTAAACATACTGGATATCTTGAGTAAGATATCCTAAATTCCATCTTCTAGCTCTGGGGGGCGGGGAATGGGCTTTTAAAAGGCTGGAGTGTGTCATCTTTACTCTCTAAAATATATAATTAAATAAATAAATAGGTTTGACTGGAGAAGCTCAGCAGATGGTCTTCTGTAAATCCTTACAAGTCAGCCAACTTGCAAAAGAACAGTGGAGCATGAGTGATGGGTGGGAAGGTTCATGCATCTAATTTCTTTTATGTAACCAAATGTCCTGCACCAGGCTGAATACAGTCTCCTGGGAATCCTCCTGCCATTCCTTCAGAAGGAACAGGGAAGTATAGCCACTGCCTTTAACGACTGAGCTCTTGGCAACAGCTGCTTGGGCTTGAATAGACATCTGATGCATAAAAATCTTGTCCCAGGGTGTATAAATTAACATCACATGCAAACAAGCCAGGAAACCATGATCCCAATCCTCTTAACACTAATTCCACAGGTTGAATTGAATAGGCAGCAAATAGGGAAAAATCTTAGCTGTTAGGAAGGTTCCCTCTTATATGTGGTGGGGCTTTTTCTATACAGAATTTCAGTTTACAAACTGGAACAATGAATTCTCAAAGTATGAAAAATATATAAAAATAATATGTTTAGGTGTTACATTTAAATCCTCTCCTTTCTCAAACTGAAAGCATTATCTCTCTAAGCTTCATGGGCAGCTGAATATTACAGAGACAAATATTCTGTCCATATTGTCAAGCCCTCATTTTTAAATATCTGTGGGGGTTTTTTTTCTTCTATTTAGCCGTATTTTTAAAATCTGTTAGTGGAGCATTGATCAGTACCCAAAGCTGCAACTAAATGAACTTGTAGACACCAGCATCCATAAAACCTGTCATGCTTTTACCATATTATGCATGCTAAATTGATTCTAGCAGACCAGCACTGGTAGGCCAACATGGCTGACATGTGTCTACTTCCCTCAGAGTGGTTCTTTTCTCTATATTTGATGGATTACAGTAAGCGAGAAGCTTACTTCATCAAACTTACAACATGAAGGGTCACAGCTCTGCTGTTTAATAGATGCTAATTGTATCCTTACCTTAAGGAGCAACCTATACTTGGGAATTGGGAATAAACTCATTAAAGACCTCAAACTGTTTGAGCAGGGAAATTATACACATTTCACAACCAGTTAACAAGGAGTGATTTCTGCTCCTTCTAATGGCAAAGCAGTGATGTAGCCTGCTACCTGCAGCAAAGTGTAATGACTTTACATCCAAGCCACTTGCTAATAAGGTATTTTGGCTTAGTTGCTCACAGCTGTCCAGAGATCTTACTACTACAGAGAGGTCCATAAATACTCAACAAAGTCTCCGTGCTAAGGACTGCGACATTTGCTTTATTAAAGCAAGATATTCCATTATTCTGATGTCCTTTGTAAAAGCAGAGACTGGAGTGTGTTGGAGCCCTTGGAGAATATCATCAAGTGTCTGAAGTGCCTCAGTGGACCTCAAGCATTAGTTATCAGAGCAGAGGTTGTATTTAAAATGGTCTTCACATGAGAGAGGCTGCAAGAGTCTTCTCACTTATAACCAAATCATAACCGAAGATAAATAGAACCTCATATAATTTATGTTCAAAAGTCATCAGGAAACTATGGAAAACGAGGCACTGGTATGGTTAACTAGTGTTTGACTTCAAAGCCAAACACCTACAGAAAACATCACAGAATAAATTCTTCAGTATTTAACAAATGAGCTGAATTTTGCTTCAATGTATGTATTTTGGATACTGAAGATTTTAATGACTGTCAATGGCAAGACTTTATAAGATGGAGGAATGGCTCATGTCTCGATCAGATTAGGTAAAACACTATGCTTCTATGTATGTATTTCTGTAAGTATCTACCTATGTCATACTAATTCTAGATATGCTAGAATTAGTAGTCAAAAAATAGCAGAAAAAGATACCTCATAGCTGAGATGAATAATTAGTTAAATTACACATTTTTAGACTGAGATTAAAACCCCAGAGTGGTACATTTTTTTTTCCCCACCTGCATATATGGGGGGAAAAAAAGGAGAGAATAAAAGGTGTGAATTTAAATACACCCTATTGGTTTTCACCGCCTCTAACATCATTGCTTTGTTGCTTCCATGTAATGTTGTCTGATATTGTAGCTTTAATTAATTTTTAAGTTGCAGTTCATCATTCCAGTGGAAGGCACAATGCTTACAAACTATCACCTTTTTGTTACAATAAATCCAAAATATTTCCTATTTATGAAAGAGCCTTATAGAGTTGTATACGAATTGAATCCATAAGTTTTTTTTTTACATGCAATGACAGTCCATTAATTATGAAAAGTAAAAACATAAGATTTGCTATAACATAATCATGTATCTGGTTCTTTCCACAATTCTATAGTGGAGATGTGATTTTTAATAAATGCTGTGTTCTTAGGATACTTGTGCAGAATCAAACCAGTCTGTCTTTATATAAGAGTTTAATTCAAAATGTAATCTTAATTCCAGTACGGTTTATATATAAATCAGATGAAATCCATAAATTCTTAAAAACAGGGCTTTTGACGATGTCATTCATCCGTGCTTTATAGCACTGTTTTGAATAAGTGGGGCTACCCACTTTGGGGTGGGTTCTTCGTGTTCTTGCTCTTTCATGAACTACTTTTGTAAGCACTTTTGAAGAAAATGGTGAGAAACTATGGTTGGTTTTTGACAAAGAGGATATTTGTCTTCATTTTATTTTTCCACAGCCAGAGAGACAGTCACTTAGTGTGGGAAATGTTAGGTCTGTCTGTCCTGTTCTGCTCTGTCCTGCATCTTATTGTTACAAATAAAATATAATTTAAGAAAAATATTTTTCCTATTTCCATTTAAACTATGTTGTTATCCCTCCTTTCTCTTTTTCCCCTCTTCTGCCTTTCTAGATACACACTCTAATCCCCTTAAATCCACACAAAGCCAAGACTGACTTTCAATCTATCTGCGGCTTTCCTTTTCCCCAAGCTCAATTTCAAACTTCTTGGACTGATCATCTGTTTTCTATCACACTATCTTTGCCAGTATTATGAGTCTCCAATATCTCTTTCTCCCTTCACTGTTCTTGTCAACCTTTATCTTCTCATTTGTCATTTTTTCATGCAAATGCCTTCACAGGTCTTTTCCCACACTATTTCAAATGCAAACCTGCCAAGTAAAACATCAAAAAATCATACTGTAAACTGTATTCAAGTGATTGCTGGGGGTTCATGATTAATATTTTGGGTACCAAAAACTTAATAACTGGAGGTTTTCGTAATCTGGGTAGATACTTTATTTAAAACAAAACACACACCCACTGTAAAATTATTATCTGCTAGCTAGTTTAGCTTTTACAAACTATTAAGAGTGCTTGACCATAAGATCTTGTTTCAGTTGCTTATAACTTTGCCACCTTTGAAACTTGTGATCTGATATGTTACTGGGTGGGCATCCTACTTACTGAGCAGTTATGGATGACTTCTACCAGCACAGGGCATCTGTTTCTGGAAAAGAGATTGAGAATACCTTGCCAACACTTTGGCGGCTTTTTCTTGGAAATATTCAAAAGCTTTCATGATTGGGAGGAGAGATTTGATATTTATTTGGAGGTTCGGCACTCGTGACAATGGTGTGCTGTTTTCTATTTTCATTAAAATTGGGCAAATTTGGTCTTGGATATGTCAGTTCATTTATGTCAGGATCCTGAGGACACTGAAAGACTGATGACCCTGACAAGCCTCATCTGGGGCCTCTACCCCATACCCTCTGCCCATGGCCAGGGGCTCTATTTAAGCTTCACACCCCTATACCTTCTCCCTGAGGACCACGTCCCTGGATCTGGACCTACAGCTGTAGTCTGATTTCCTGGCTTGACCTCAGTCCTGCCTCATTTCTGTAGATCTGCCTGGTGATTCCCACACCTGATCCTCACCTTGACCTGCAGATTGACTAAACGGTTTGGCCTTGGACCTGCCTTACTGCCCTGATATTGCTTTGTGATCTGGACTCTCAGTTGGACTGGGACCCCTTCTGTTCTGTCCTGCTCACCTTGCTCAGGTGCTGTGGGACTGGGTCCTGGCTGGTGAGGACCCTGACCTGCTGGCATTGTGACTCTCCTTCGGCTTTTGGTTTGCCTTTCTCAAGGAGCAGCTCCCTGGCACTACGTATGGTATTGGTATGCTGAGTATTTTATTGTTTTTACCTACCAAAGTGTTTGGAAACCCCACTTGCTACTGAGTGTGGGGTGAGGGGAAATGAAACATAATTTCACAAAGTTGTTTAGATTTACAGAACAATGGCCTATGTTCAGTCTTGGGACTTGGAAACTCTGAAGGCCTCTTCCTGTAATAGCTTCTTCCATTTTGCCTAAATAAGGCAGATCAAGGCACCAAAACTGTTCAGAAGGACTTTTTCTTTCAGGTTCACAGGTGCCTTCCTGCTAGTGTCCACAATGAAGAATCAAAACTATCTTAGTCAGACTTGAAAGGAAGGAAAATCTTATTACTTGCTAGTGTTGAAAAGCAGGATCAGATGCCAGTGGAAGAGGGACACACAGGGAGACACTTGAGAAGCACCACAGAATGCTATTTGGTGGATCAGGCAGACAACCCAAATTTGTCATCCACCATTTGTATAAACTTTCTACTGTCGCTTCTCTGTCAGAAACAATAACCTCAACCCTTCTTTTATGAGGGTAACTGTTACACACACTGTTTGAGTCATTTGTACACTGTAGTGATAAGGTTTTTAAATAAAGAAGCACAAACTCCTCCCAAGATATAAGACATAAGGAGGCTAATCATTCTGCTTTGCATGGGGAATGAATAGCATGCACTAAATGAAAACCTAGGTCACACTCTAGTGTAGACTGAAGCTGGGAAAAAGTATTGGGAAACAGGACAATAGAACATCTACTTTTATAAAAAACCCTCAAACTCCATTTAGTCAAAGGCTACATTTGCTACTTTTTTGATAGACTAATTTAAATAAAAGGGGAGGGGAAGGGGCAGAGACTTCCTAAAGAAATTTTCTTTTGTAAAAACAGAATGAGGGAAGACAAGATGTAGACTGTAAAGAATCAGCTACAGGAAAGGGAGAAAGAACCTCATATGGTTTCAGATTTACACAGTTAAACACAAAAGCCAAGTTGTCAGGCTCGTATGAATTCCTACCTATCTTTAAGTATGTCAATAAAATTATTAATCTTTTCACTGAACAATTTCAGTAAAGCTTCTCAAACCTTACTTATGCATATTTACCATGCTATGAAAGTCCTAGGACTAATTTTTCACACTTTCCTCAGTTATGATACTGAAATGAGATTACTGCCATTGTTTTCACATTCAAGCATAAAACAGTGATGGCATTTCTGTGGGCTCTCTGCCATGTCTGAAAGGGGGTGGTATGGGCTGTTATGTCAGACAGGCATGTTCTTTTCATCTTTGGATGAAGAGGAGTGAGACTTCACCATTTTCAAAGTGGCCTTCTGGAAGGCTTGTAGAGCATAAAAAGAAAGATAAGGGAGAGGGAGAAAGTAAGCCCACTCCACAGATTGTCCTGATGTATGGAACAGGATGCTGTTGAGTCTCCGTTCTCAAGATTTCTCAGGCTGTGTCCAGTCAAGGTTTGATTATCTGCTCTACCTGGGCCTGCTTTGAGCAGGAGGAGGACTAGAGATCTCCAGAGGTCCCTTCCAACCTGAATTATTCTGAGATCACACATTTAGACAAGCTAGCTACAGCAAGATGACAAAATGTTTTAGGCTGTGGTCTCAAGGGGAAGAACACTGAGCCTCAGTAAATCTGGGACACGTAGAAAAAATTAGGGAAGTAGTTATGGTTGAAAAATGAGAGGAACAGTAGAAAGTAATTTCCCAGTTTCTGTATTATTACTTGTGCATTAAATAATTTCTAAGCAGTCCACGAGTTTTTAAAAAATATATGTAAGAATGAGAGAATTAGTTACCCTTAGTAATAGCTAAACTTCTGCACTTTCACTGCCCTAGCACAGTGAAATGTTAATGATACCAGAAAGCCAAACATAAATACGTGAAGTGACTAAGTATGTAAGATTTTGTTATAATAAATGAGGGGCTCTGGCCATATGGTTAGGTTGACATGGGATCTATGTCAGTGCTCTGAATGCATTAATAGGCCTTAATAACCCTGACCGCCCTCAGCAGGGGTGTCCCCATATCCTGCTTTCCAAGGACTAAAGAACCCCACTTCCGTTCAGCACCAAGCTTTCAGTCCATGCCTGAGCTATGTTGTAGGAGTGGGTAGCTCCAGCTGTGCTGCAGCTGAGACTGGCCATGGACCCTCTTGATCTTGACCTCAAGCCATGGACTCTCAGCTGGGCCTGCCCAGCTCACCTTGCTTGGGGCTGTGGGACAGGGCCCTGGATGGCAAGACCCCTACCCCACCACCCATATCACATCGTCTGCTCCCTGTCCTTGCGGAGCAGCTGACCCTTGCTGCACCCCGACAGCTAGCTCAGGCCTTCCCAAACCCTGGACTGAGCATAGTGGGGCCTGGCCCATGGCTGTGTAGGGTGTGCTCTGGTGATTCCTCCTGGGTCATCAGCCTGACGCTGGGCTTTGGTGTCCCCACCACGCTATCCCCTTGCCCAGCCCCTGAGTGAACCCTCCTTTGCAGAGCCGACCTGACAGGCTCTGGGGGCTGGCCTCTAGGCAGGATTCCTGCCACCCGTGCATCCCCTCTGCTGTGGCCCTTCCCTAGGCCCTTGTCCCTGCCCTGGCTCAGTGTCTGTGGAAGTAGCCGACTGACAACCCACAGCAATTAAATCGTTCCACAGCAAACCCCTTCTGAGCCTAAATCTCTGTGTGAGGACACACCTTGCTTGGGAGGGGGGCAGCTGCCAGGGCCCTTAGGGCACCAACAGCCCCGACCAGCCTCACTCTGCTGTGGCCCTTCCCTAGGCCCTTGTCCCTGCCCTGGCTCAGTGTCTGTGGAAGTAGCCGACTGACAACCCACAGCAATTAAATCATTCCACAGCAAACCCCTTCTGAGCCTAAATCTCTGTGTGAGGACACACCTTGCTTGGGAGGGGGGCAGCTGCCAGGGCCCTTAGGGCACCAACAGCCCCGACCAGCCTCACCTGGGTCCCCTGCCCTCTGCCTGGAGGCCCTGATTGAGTCCCGGCCCGCACCATCAGCCCTTGCCAGAGCTGGGCTGTAGGAGTGCTGGCCTCCAGCTCAGCCACAACCATGCCCCTGGCTTCCTCGCCTGACCTTGGACCTGCCTTGTCACCACGGACTTGTCTTGGTGATCCCTGGCTGTGTCTGATGCTGGTTATGATCATCGGGCCTGATCCTGGTCCCCACCATGGGCTGACTTCATAGATTGACCTTGGACCTGCCTCATCACTGTGGACTTGCCAGGTGATTGTTGGGCTGCGTCTGACCCTGGTTACCATTGCTGGACCTGACCCCAAGTCACATCTCTGGTTTGATCTTGGACCTGCCTCATCACCACGGCCTTGTCTGCTCCAGGTTCTGCGTTGACCCTGACTCCCATCCCCAGGCTGCCCTGCTCATGGTCCTCAGGGGCTGGGGGACAGGGCTCCAGCTGTCCTGCCCGCCTCGCCATGCGGGGCTCCATGCCCAGAGGGAACAGTCAGCCCTTGCTGCTTCCCCATGCTGCAAGCATAGCTTTCACCAGTACCCATCCAGCAGCTGAGAGTTGTCAGGATTACAGCTAGACTTTGTAGCATCTCATGATGCTGTCCTCCTTTCTGCTGGAGAGACATGAAATGGTGAACGCTGAGAGTATTCACCAATGTAAGTGCATTTGATCTTCAGCCAGGTCTTGAAATGTAACAGCCTCTCTGCAATAATATTCTGCTTATACATTAATTGTTCATTTTTGTGAGATTGTAAAGAGAGAGTGCTCAAAGTAGTTAAAACAGAGAGTTTCATGCTGTGGCAATAACTGTACGCTTTTGAATACCATTGGTATCAGACTTAATTCTTAGACATTATAATTATGTGAGGGCTCATTCTCTCTGAGTTTGCTCTAGCTTGACTTCCCTATTTAACTTACATTATAATATTTTGTACTTTTCTTCTAGGCTTGAATAGGAATATTTTATTAGGCAAGCAGGTGACTGGATTCCGCTCTCTGTTCTGAAGTGTAATTCCACCGATTCTGGTAGTTACTAGGATTTACTGCATTTTATCCCCAATCAGAATTTAATATGGCTTATAGGTTTGTTTTTGGTTTGGTTTTTTTTGGTTTTTTTTTTTCTTTTTTAAGTATCTTTGGATGTTCATTCCATAGACTTTTTTCTGTCAGAATGGAAATTAATGTGTTGTTCTAGTTTCTATTTCATGTTTGTATTTCACAGCTTTAACATCCTAATAGCAACTTTACTATCTTCATCCTCATGTTAGCAAGTAACTCAGATAGACAGGAAATCAAAAAGAGCTGCGCAGTGAGCAGAAAGTGTTTACAGGTCTGGCACGCAGGGAACATTCCCTTTGAATATAAATGATTGCATTACCATCTTTATTGATAAACAAATGGAGAAACATCTATTTTTTTCATATTTCTATCAGTTAACTATTTGTGAAGAGTTTTGAAAACAAAGACCTCCTGGCAAGTAATAATTTGAGATTTGAGATTTTTAATCTACATAATCTGTGCTCCCTTCAGAGTTTAGTCCCCTATACAGCCCATGCAGGCTGTAGTAGTTTAAGTAATTCATGTTGAACTGTCATGTGAATAGCACAGTTTAGTAAACACCTGCTGAAATGAATTACTTAAAGAGCTAGATCATATTAGATGTAAAAACTTTGTTAATTGAGTAATAACATGAATTAATTCAGACCAATAAAAGGCTTAAAAGAGAATGAAATAGTCCATGCTTGTAGGAAACATACACATAAAGCATATACACTCATATCCTGAGCGCTAGCATGCACACACACGATTCTCCACTACGACAGTTATGTACTTAACAATAACATAATAATGTTTAGGCACTTTGAGTCAGACACAGTACAGATTAATTTGCCCCCTCTCCTATAATTCATGGTTTCCTCATATTCTATTTCTTATACAACCCCTCTTAGTTTCAACAGATTTTTTTCATCGTAAAAAATGATCAACCATAAACTTAATGTGTAACATCTGAACCTGAGTTACAACTTTTTGTCCTACTGTCTTTGAGACAGATCAAGCATGCCCTAGACATAAAAATACAAGAATAATTCTCAATGCAGTATTTATTTTGTCCTTTTAACTTAGGTTCGATACTATACTCCATTTGTACTTTCATATGTTAATATATACTACTGCTTATATTATCCTGGAGCTCTTGCAATGAGTTTACAATACTTTCTATTCATAACGTACATATTTAAATTACAGCTCTATGAAAACAACATGGAAAATACATTTTTGTCACCTTCCATTGAAATCTGGGAGTTTCCTGAGCTTCCTCTTCTGTGCTGTGTTTTTGGCTGCCTACCATCTTCGTTACTGTGCTTCTCTTGCACTTTTCTCCGTAGCTGTCACACTTTCCTTAAGAGAACCTTGAGTGGCTCTGAACTGCACAGCTGAATTCCCACTTCTTGTACTTAAAAGACTATTGAGCAAAGGTCATGCCAAGTTGTTCTTGTATGACTGTCCCAAGTGAGGTTAAAGATCAGCTAAAACTAATCCATGGCAACAAAGCCATTTAGCAGAGGAAGTCCCAAATCTTGGTGGGTTATTTTTCGTTTCCAAAGCAAAGCACATCCCCTGCCTCCCTGCAGTATTTAAATACGCTTGTTATGCTGTGCTGTGGGAAACTGATGCATTCTTGTTATGGCCAGAGATGAATGTCGGGATTGAACTAGCATTCATGAAAAAGGCTTTTGTTTGATCTCTGCTGGCCCACAGTGGAGCTATGGCAACAACTTCAGTTTGGTAAATTAACTGTATCACTGTGTACTGGCTCAAATCATGGCATCACCTGAATGACAAACATGCCACTGTTTGTATGGCAGCTGACAAAGGGTATTGTTTTATTTTAATCAAAAGCATTAAAGCCCAGTTAATTCAAAATTACAAAGTTAGGTATATGTGAAATGCAGTATCACTTTACTCAAACTGAAGAATGTTGTGACGTTGGTATTTTATAAATATTTCTTCATTGTAGCTTAAAAAAATGGGTAACTTCTGAATTTGAACCTCACATCATGCTTGGTGATGTGATCTTGTTTTGTGCATGTGTTTAAAAAAAAAGGACAAAAAGCAAACAGTGGATACATTGCACCAAATGAAAGGCCGTCTGTAGGTCAGACAGGCATTCTTCCTATAGCTGTCAGTGTTTCCAAGGATGTGGGTTTGCTACAGCTAAGCTGATCTAATAACTAGCTGCTGCTTAGAAGGGTGGTCTCAGTCTCTTGTGTGCCTGGGAATGGGCACTCTGGCTGTTGGGGTGGCTGGGGGAGCAGACCGTTCTCTTCCAGCACCATGGAGCTGTCACAGGTGGTTAGGATGGTTTTTCTGTTTCTATCTACAACTAGGTCCAGGAGTGGGAGGTAATATTGTACTAGGAACTGGGTAGGTAAGTTGGATCAATGACTGGCAGGTTTTATTTAATTTTTTTTTTTTATTTCTCTCTTACGAGTGCAAAGGAGACCTTGTTGCGAAGAAAAACAATTTTCAGTTTCAGAACCACAAAAATTCTCTCTTCTGGATAGTTGAAAATAGGCAGTATATCCGGGACAGATAACACTAGCTAATACTCCTGTAACAGCATATCATCCATAAGGACAGAGTCCTATTAACTCTTGAATGGCTCTGAAGTATCGGTGCTACCTGCCGCTACCTGCCTTTCTAAGAAGCTGGAGCCAGTACCCACATATTTTAATGAGCAGCAAACACTCCTCCAGTAAACTCTGCAAGTGAAAGTGGCAAGTTCTTTGGGCAGTGACTGGCCAACACTGATGATGTCTGAAAAAAGATCAAGGTTGATCTGTGGTGAAACAGCACAGAACCCACCAGTTTCCCTTTGTTTTTCAATGAAGACACAAGCAGATCTAAGCCATTTTAGAGAAGACTTGTAAAGCTTGAGTTGTCTTAACTGATGCTTTTAGAAACATTTCCAACTATACTTGAGACTGAAATGTAACCTTTTCCAGACACAGCTCTTGCTCCTCAAGTGGAAGCTGTCGTAGTACTCTTGACACACGCGAGTGAAGGTATTGCTGTAGGATCAAGATGAACAGAACACCTTCCATGCCAAAAACAGGTGTATGCAGGGCAAAAGCTAACAGGTCTTTTCTCTGAGCCCTCCATGCACTTGGTCTCTTACGAAATCCCATCTGTTTTTCTTTTTTTCAAGTCTAGCAAAGAAGGGAAAAATGGTAAATGGATTTGGGAAACAGGAAGGCATCCATTAAATTAGCTATTCTGTCACTAAGCTGGCCAGCCACGACCTGCCTCTGAAGAGACTAGAGAGTAATTTACGGAAGGAGTTCCTGAAACTTGTAGCAGAGGGTAACACCTACTTTAAATATGCAAAAAATAAAACCATGCCTCCTAGGGCCGTTTAGTCAGCCATGACTGCTCTCCTAGCTCCAGTGGTTATATATTGCTACTGCCCGTTCCTCCCAGCCTGGACTGACCTACTGCTGACAATGTTACTACAAGCTGTCCTCAGCCCTTGTGCTGCAGCCTGGCACCACCCTCCCCCAGTTCAGGAGTGTGCATTTACGCTATTTCGCTCCCGTTAAGACATCGTACCGCCCCGGTTTGCGGGCCCTGCATCCCCGCGGCGGGTGGCAGCCCTGCTGGAGACCTCTCCGCCTCACCTCAGCGGTTGGTGCTGACCCCTGTCGCCCACACACCCCTCCCGGGCCGCCCTTAGGATAAACTAGCGACTGCAAAGCC
>NW_010121357.1:0-22730 GCF_000699245.1 Pterocles gutturalis
TAGTAATTAAACTGTTCTTATCTCAACCCCTGAATGCCTTTTGCCTTTGACCCTTTAATTCTCTCCCCCATCCTCCTTGTTGTTCTGCTTCCCATATGAGGCTTTATGCATATTTTTATTCTCTGATGGAACAGCAGGCTTCAGATAGGAGACTCAAAAAGATAAAGGTGAAAAACACACCAACAAAACTGACACCGCCACCGAAAAAAAAAACAAAACAAAAAACCAAAAAAAAACCAACCCACCCCAAATCTCTACTACCTTTGTATCGCCTACAACTGCTACATAAATACAGTCACTGACTACAAACTAGCTTGGAAAAAATTGCTCTGTCCTGCTTCATGGAAGGTCACAGTCATTTTTTCTGGTTCTTTGCACTGTACACTTTGTGGTTTTGAAAGATTTTGTTTTCAATCAAAGCTGAATTTGTTCCTTTGCTTAGGAATGATATTTATACTGTTTTCAATTTCTATTTAAGACTCACTTCAACTAATTTCATAATGTAATGGAGAGGAAAAAACTTAGGCAATGGATCTGAGTTCAGTATGCCTACATATAAAATTATAAACCTGTATGTTTATGACATTCTCCAACTATTAAACTGTTAACTACTTCTTGCTAGTATCCTTTCATGCTCCCTGTTAGATAACAACTGGCTACAGGAGTGAAAGTAGGACAAGAACAAGAAACAAATCAGTGTAAAATCTGTGATAAATTTTAGTACTTTACCTCTGCTTTGTCTGGTTTAAATAGTTTCTTTTTCTCTGGGTAAATGATGCCTCCATCCCAACCCAAAAATTTCAGTTGCAAAATAAAACTGTATCGACTTCTTGATTTGAACATATGACAGTTATTTTGAAAACAAATCAAAAGTGAGATAACTGGGATATTTTGAGCTAGTTCTAGATGTCAGGGTACATGACCTATGCATTAGTATGCTTACATCCTCTGACCAATGTTTTAAACTTTTTCAGATATTAGGATGGTGTCGCTTGAGGCTGATGTTCACCAGAGTACATTTAATGATTTAAGAATGCCTCTTCATATCTTCACGTAAAAACCAGAATTTGTAGACATCGTGGTTTCACCCAGACACCAGCTGATGTTTTGCTAGTGGTGGACAGCATTTTCTTCTGTACTAAGTGGGTAGCTCAGCTATATTCTTAAAATCTCTGGAGTGAGTGATCAGAGCTCTGTGGACTTTTCTAACCAACTCACACCACTACAGACCTCTTGTACATCATGTGCCTCTTCCTTTGTTTCCATTTCTCAAGCTACAAATTCCTCCACTTTTTTAGTTTAATTTTTTCTCTCAGTGTTACTCGCCATGAGTAAAAGTGCTATAATATGGCCCAACAGGGACAGTTACTTGTATAAGAGACATTTGGTACAAAGATCACAGCAAATAGCCGATACTTTTCCGTCTTTGCTTTCCAAATCAATAACCAAACAATGAGTTTGTGTCCATATAAAGGAAATGGCAACAAGGAAGAGAAAATCCTGTCAGGAAAGAGTTCTAAAAAAACACCGCAACACCTCAGATTGACTAGTGTTCTAACAAACATCTAGAAATGTTGCCAGATAAAAGGCAAGAGAGAGGTCTGACTATCACTTGATGTTTTTCCCTGTTTTTACCACTGTTCTGTAGAAAAAAAACAGTTAAAAATAATTTATGATCTGTTATAAGATTTTAATTTTATTCTTGTTTAATTGTATTGTAAATAAAGCTACATGTTTTACTTTTTCACATAAATGTTGCATTAGGATTTTTAAGTGGTTTGGGGTGGGCAAAGAGCTGAACTTTTTTGGTTTTACTTAGCTTTGTTAGTGTGATACAGTTATTAATTCAAAGGAGAAGGAAAAATAAAACTAGTTACACCTTCAAATGTCTGACTGAATGACACTACTGGCTTCCCCAGCCCTTAAAACAGTCTTTCAAAATATATTTTTCTGACTGTGAAAGGGCACAGTGTCACTTTAGAGTTAGTGGACCGATTCTTACTCCTACTCACTTTTCTTATTGTATAGAATGAATACGCATGTTGAGTATCACACTGATTTCAACAATCCTCTATTCACTTCTCTATATTAAGAACCACTGAATAATTTTCTTAGCCTAGCAGAAATAAAGAAACACATTTGCCGATGCTTGTGTATTCTCTGCATAATTATTTTGTTTGTATCCCGTATTTTCTCAGTTCTGCACTGGTTTCTCATAGCTGCTGATTCTTTGAAGTCAGGGAGTTCCATCATTGGTCTGATAGATTGTTCCTTAGGATTGCTTCAGTACTGGAGTGCCCAGTAGGCATCCATATTAACAATTTTTCCAGTCCTCTATTCTTAGGGGGAAACTTCACTGTAAAGTGAATTTTACATGAAAGCTGAGACGCACTTGGGAGGGTGACTGGGAAAACAGGTCGACCTGTAATAGACATAGAGTGTTAATAGGGTTGATGAAAAGAAATGTTGGGAATTAATTTGTCTTCCAGGCAGTTGTTATGCCACTGCTGTATGAATGACTGTGTTGAATTGTGCTTTCAACATGTCATCACAGACCAAGCTTATCAGAACCTGGTCCAGGAGTGAAGCATCTCTGTGTGAGTTATATGAAATGGTATTCCAGGTGTCGCTTCAACAGTTAGTTTCACTGCTGAGTTGAATGATATAAAAAAAAAATAAATCTGGGCAGACTGGGAACAATGCAGAAATGTGGGATGCATATGTAAGTGTCTATTTTGTGTGCAAGTAAAGGTTAAAGTGCAAATCTTTTAAAATTGTTTTTATTTGTGAGCCAGTGCTGTCCTCTGTATTGGCTATGAGCAGCACTGTTACTTGTTCTGAAATGAGTGATAGGAATGAAAATAAGGAAAGAAAGAACAAAGCAGGAATCCATTAAACTCAGTTCAGCAGCTGTCAAAGGCCAATGGGAATATGCATTTTTACGTTGTTTTTATACAGGTATGTCATGATTTCAGGTTCACTTTAACTCTTCTGCTTGAAAGGGATCATAAGCATCATCTTGTCTCTTGACCAGCAGTACTGGAGCAGGAACTCCAAGAGCAGAGGCTCTTGTGAAAAATCAGACTAGCTATTTTGGTCCTTATGTACAGTTCACCACTTTGTCACTACAGTGGTGAGACAAGATGCCAGCAGCAACCATGTGTAAAGCTCTTCTGTGGTGAGACACACAGATACACTGACTCTGCAGCTCTGAGGACATAACGATGTGTGTTCTTTGTGATGTGTCTTAACTTACATCAGCACATGTGGGTCTAGACTGCCTGAAACTACAGTGGAGGATGTTGACTATACTTGACATTCTCTCCAGATGAGCACTCCCATGATGTCCAATTACACTCTCAGACTCCAAGCCAGAGGGGATGATCAGGGAATTTGGCCTTGAGAATGCTGTTAAGGGAGAATGTAAACAGCCTGAGTCAATGAATTTTAGACATACTAATATTAAAACTGGATTAGTACTTTTTGGTTTTCAAATTCTGTCAAGAAAAAAAATGAATGAGTTATATTAACTATTATAGAATACAGTTTACCTGGAAAACCTAAAATCAACCCTTCACCAAATTTCTTTTATAATACCTGTTTCTGCTCATTAATGGATGAGAGATGACTTAAATTCTGTTAGACGTATTTTTAAATTTGATATGTGTAAAAGATATGTCTGTGTGCAACTCTGAGGAGTAAAATATTTATTTTATACCGAACATTTTTTGCCTTTTAGTTTTTCAAATTGCTCACATTTATTTGAGCATGAAAAGTCATTTCCCTTTCCGTTTCCAGCTTTACTGTTGAATTTCTTGGCATTGACCATTACTCAAAGCCATTCATTAACTTTGTATATTATGAAGAAATAACAGGACGAAGAAAACAACAGCTATTCTTTTCTGATGAACTGTTAACATTTTACTTCAAAACCACCAAACTCTCATAAAACAAAAATCACAAGTCAATCAGGCCCTAAATATATTGTTCTGTTATTACTGCCTTTGTTTTTAATGAGGAATAATCTTTTCAAATAGACTAAACTAGGCACAATCTGGGAAAAACACAGGGTACATTGGGAGATATTTTGGCATTATTTATATCCTTTAAGAACTTCCATTAAGAAAAAAATAGATTTTTTTTTTTTAATTTAATACCCACAGCCTTCAGTAAGACTTAGTTTCTGAATAAATAAGCTTCACTTCATATCACTGTTGGTTAATCATAATTGAAGAAGAGGCCTGTATTTATGATCACTTTTCAAACTTCCCTTTAAAGCACTTTCACTTTAGTTTCTCAGAGCAATATCTAACATATACTTGTCTTAGTATTGTCTGTTCAGGTTTGCACATACAGCAGTGGAAATTAGTCAAATCTAAGTGTGCATATTATCTGTGAGGAATCCCTTTCTGTCTTAAAGAAATAGAATGGGAGCTTTCACAGCACTAAAATTAGGTATTAAAATGTATTATGTTTCAGGGAGTTAAGACACCTAAATAAAGACAGTTATCATCCAGGGTTAAACTTAACTGCCCAAAGCAACAAAATAGATAGAACTCAACATAGCACTTTTTAACACATTCATATTCCAAGATGAATTCCATATGACACTACTGTATGAAATTTCCTTGTCTAAAAGACCTGAAATATAATGTAAAAAAGGTAAGTTATGTTAACAACAGAGTTTAAATCTGTCTTTTTCTGTTAACAGGGATTAAGTCACTGACACTGTGGAAGATTTTTTTACTGTACTTAGGTAGAGTCTAATTCTTTAGAGAAAAGTCTTTATTTTAACTTCTAAATTGGTGCTGTAGAGTTAGAAGGAAATTAAAATCAGATGGAGCGTCTACGTGTGTACTAATCTGCTTTAGAGATAATTGTTTCTACTTTTTTTTTTTTTAAGGTTTAGCTTGATGAACAAAATAAATTTGGGGTTGGGGGAGAGACAGTGTGGAAATATAGACCACTCAGTATCCTATAAGTCCACAACAAATACTTTAATTACATTGGATGAGTATAAATCAAGACTACAGAGCAGCTGAATGTTATGAAAATGTAAATACAATCTGTGGAACTGTAATAAAGCTACACAGGGTGCAAATCAAATTATGAACTGTAAAAAGTGCATGTGCTGACATCAGGCCACCTTGATTTTTTACAAAATGTGTACAAATATAAGCTATAGAAATGAATGATAAAATACTGTATCTTTGAATTTTTAAAATATAGCCACATTAAAAAGAATTTTATACACTATGTATTCTATAACTGGCTTTTTCTGAAACAGGTGCCTGGTTTACATTTATGCAGTCACTACACTGTTTTTCTCACTCTGTTATTTTGATGCAACAGAACTAAAAATTTCTGAGTGCAGATTATCATGGCCTATAATTTTTCATGGAAGAAGAAAAGGCAGAAGAGTGTGTGTTTTGTGTGTGTTTTGTGAATCAATAATAATGATTCAAAAGCACAGAACTTGTCAGGTTCTTGCTTTGCAAAAGCAACATGCTCTGTTTATGTATAGACTTGTTGAAACTTAGTACAGAAGCTTCTTAACACCATACCTAAATAAAAAATTTAACATTGGCACACTTTTGCTAGATTAGTTATTTTTGGAAAAATCTTTCATGGGTAATATTCCCAAGAGAGTTCTTTAGGAGAGCCAGTAACAAAGCCCAGCTAACTACCAAGATGAGAATCTAGTGCTTTACTGGAAAAAGGTAGAAAAGAAAGATCAGAG
Organism: Pterocles gutturalis; assembly: GCF_000699245.1. Classification (NCBI taxonomy): domain Eukaryota; kingdom Metazoa; phylum Chordata; class Aves; order Pterocliformes; family Pteroclidae; genus Pterocles; species Pterocles gutturalis. Next base: position 5,741 of record NW_010121357.1, read on the forward strand.
GTTTTTGTTTTCTCTGTACTATAAGGCGAAGTTCAGTGAAACTGAAAAGTACTCAATTCAAAATTATTGTAAGTTTATTAATATTTCCATACAGTATATAATTGACCTGCAGCACTCATTGTCATAGGCTGCCCTTCAGTGTAGCAAGATTGAAAGATGCATTACATATTTACCACAGCAGCTAGAATGTCCTGTTATAATCTCTATTTAGAAGGACATAAATTCTTCACGATTAAGGGCTTGGGACTCTAAATATGAAATCTTTCAGCAAGTGTAAGTTCTCTCGTCTCTAAGCTTTTTTCCACCTCTTGTACCTGATAATTGTCACTGGTGGGAGTTAGGCTCCTGAGCTGAGTACCCCACAGATCTGATCCAATGTGGTAATTTTTGTGTGACTGGATTTTCAAGGAAAACAATGAGTGAAGAAGGATGACTTCCTATTAAGTCTGGAGTATAAAACACTGCAATTCTGTAAGGCAGCATTATGTTTTACCAGCTCAATATTTGAACAGAATAGAGATAGAAGACTTTCAGGAGAAAAAAATATATTACCTGTCAGAGCTTTACTTGGCTCAGAAAATTAATCAGTAGAGTATATAAAGAGTAGGAAAGAGAAAGAATTTAAAAACAATAGACAAAGCAATGTAGATATTATATATTGTCCAAATAAATATGTCTGCTCATCACGAGAACTGGCAATCCTTATAGAAATAATGTATGTGTATAGATTACATATGGATGTGAAGAGAAGGTGTGGCAAAGAGATACTAAGCTATTGTAACATCCAGAGGCTTACTTTGTAGCAACATGTCAATGTAAATGCATTAGTGTAAATCCTATTCAAGGCCGAGTAACCGTGAGGGAAGGGGTCTTACCGTGTCCTTAAAGCCTGGCTTCACTCCACTGGTTATAAGAGCCTAAACTTGTTTCTCGGGTTAATATAGACTTGTATAACTGGAGGAAATTCTGACCTCCAAGTGTAAAGCTACCTAAAACGTGAATAGTCTTCCAGAAATAACTGCCTCTTTCTATTTATTGTAATGACAACTTACAAAGACGTTACCAGTAACTCTGACATGCTTGTTAGGTTTCTAAAACTGCAAAGTATGAATCAACATACTTTTGTATCTATATTTTTTTATAATAAAATATGCAATACATATATATGTATATGTTACATCTAATCTTTATCATATTAGCATTGTGAAAGCTGAAGATAGTACTTCAGCACCATTATTAGCTACATAATATTGAATAAAGATGGAAAATTGCTATGATTTTCTGCTTTTTATGTTCATTTTGGGATACTCATACACATAGTGGTTCTGTTTGGGACTGATACTGATATCCCTCATTCATGTCCCCTCTCTTATTCATGTAAATAGCCCAAGATTTCTGAGAATCAAGCCTTTTGTTTGATCATTCATTCCACAAAGCACTGTGTATGATTACTTTGACAAGGAGAGACAAGAAATGATTCTGTGCTTAATGAGCTATTTCACCAGTCATAAGAAACAGCACTTATTAGGTTATAAGTATAGAAAGAATGAACTGCAGTGGAAGCCTTGAATTGTTCTGTTTCATGTTCTTGTCCCAGAAGAAAGGTAACTGTGGGTAGTGTGCAAAATCAAAGTGATAAATACTGTTTCTCTCTCAAATATTTGCTGGGTATATTGTTGCTTTTGGCAGTTTAGTGTGAGTTAAAGTTATTTATAATTACTCAGTGCTTCTGTTACTGAAAATGCTTTGGATTGCTTTATTTTAATCATAATTTGAAATGTCTGAAGATGTATTTTTTACATGTATACACACAAACACAAAAAGGAAGAAAATAAAAAGAATAAAAAAGATATTAGGAAAAAAAAGTTAAACATAAAAGTAATGTTAATAAATACATCTGACACATGCATTCACTTTCTTTTTCTCTCTCTGGCTGTATACTAATGAACAGTTAGAGAGAATAAGAGCCTGAATTTTAGAATATTTAGCAAAGTTCCCCAACAAGCACAAAATTGTAAATCCATGCAAAAACTATCTGATCACAAAGATGTTGAACTATAAATGTCCAAGAGCACATCCAATACCTATGAAAATTGCCCATTTATAGGAAATGCATTTAAATTGTCTTTGTCCAGGACGAATGCAGGGAAATGGTAGTTGAAGGAGCATAATTATGTTAAAATGGTTCAACAAGGGTGACAGTCTTTCATGAAGCCTAATCAGTACCTTGACTGTATCTATGGGCACAGAATGGTCAGGAGCAATCTACTGAACTGTAAGTCCTCAATTATCATCATCTTTGACTTGTTGTCTAAGTACATGCAGTATTCCAGGGTCAACACTTATGCAGTCTGGATTCTTGGGGGACTTACCACCTTCAAGGACATTCAAATACCATTTTTATTGTCTTTTCAACTCCTTTTATACAATTCTGCATTTTAGTAGTTAAGCAATACAAAAAAATATTGGCACAGGATGATCTGATCCAACCTCCTTCAGTACAGTTTTATATTGATAGATTATTCCATGCCACAATTTTTTTTCATTTATGATCTGTAGTGTTAGGTCAAAAAAAGAAATACTCAGTTCTTCAGTTGTCTTAAAGGCACCTAGTTATTTTCTTAATTGTATTTTTTGGGCAAATCCAGTTTAGAAAATAACTTGTTTTAATCAGTGTTGTAAAATTACAAGCCCAAATTGTATTATTAGGTTTTGTAGATGTGTGCTATACAGTGTGCTTTACTTAATTTTGTGTCTCTAATTGATCTTTTCCCAATTCTTCAATATTTTTGCTTTTTCAGCATACTTTTTATACCAGTTCTTGTCCAGTTTGGTGAAGTTCCCCTGATAACTTTCTTTTATTTCCATAGGATACAATTTCAGTAGGGTAATACTATCTCTTTTCAAAAATAATTTTAATCAAGCAGGTATTCTACCCATTTTATCTCTTATTTTCTTGGAATTTAATGTATAGGTAAAAGAATACTGTTCTGATACACTTTTTCCCCCCAGTATCATGTGTCTTTTACTATGCGAACCACTTACAGCTGCCAATCTCTCTTATTTCCATATTTCCACTTCGCAGTATTCAGTTTCACATTCTACACTGTAAATTCAAATTTCTCATTTCATCGGTCGTGTTCTTGACATTTTAGGGTGCAAACGTTTATGATGCTTCTTTTAGATCGCGCTAAGTCTCCTAATAACATTAGGCAAAGTCAGAACCACCTGATTACTATTTTGATCAATATGAATACTCTTCCTGTTCTTAGTATCCATCTTTCCTACTAGTATTGATTGGCTGTTGGTATAGTTTTGTTTATATCTCCATCTGCATATGAAAAATGCATAGGAATACTTTCAATCTCCTTCTCAGTCTTCTCTTTGGTTCTTTTGCTTTACAGTTCCTCTTCTCAGCTGCACCAGCCTCAAACCCCAAAGAAATACCACACCAGCTGCTCTCAGAGAGTACCTCCTTTAGTTCTGTGTCTCGATAGATATGCAGGCAATTTAAATAACAGCTGTCCTGGATGCATCTGTTGATTTCATTATCTTGTTCCCATTGCTGTCTTCCCTGAAGGATCAAGTGAATACCATTTTAAACCACCTGAGCCATCATTTTGCTGAGGTGTTCAGTTGTGCTTCATCTGTTGCACTAGGGAATCCTAAAGTGTCATTTGTTGGGAACTGAAGAAAGATAAGTGGACTTTTATTTTCACTCTTCAATATACTTTCCCACCGAAGTTCGGTAGCTCATATCTTTGCCTCTGTTATGCAGCACAATCTTGTAGTCTCTAGCTCCTCTGTAATAAGTGGTTTGTCCTCCTTAGCAAAGAGCACTGAGTCACAGAGACTCCTCTTGGTGTTGGTGTGACTCTTGAGTCATCTACTGTTCTTCGCCTTCAAAACTCTTGTTGTATATTTAAACAAGCTAATCAGATTGTCAAGAGAAATGTTTTTCAAAAAACATATTATTCTAGTAAGTTGCAATCAATCAATGGTGAGAGCTAGTTAAGTATAAAAAAGTTTGTAAATACTTACTACATTCTACTGAGATAAACCATACAACTGTTTACACAATTGAGATAATGCAAAATATTTTTGCAGTGGTAAAAAAGAAAGTGCCTAATTTTTTTTCCAGCATTCTTAATTAAGAAAAAAATTTTGTCTCTGGAACGTTGCTTAGGTGATTACAACAGGACATGGTCTATCATAATACCAATCCTAAATATAGACCTTTATGTTTAATGACTGTATAACACACACTTTTAATTGAGATGCAGGTAGAAGAATGATAAGGAAGAAACACTATTGACCTGCTGACATGGACAGTGTATGCGTATTTCACCATATGCTAAAGCTGTTAGAGTTAAGATAATTGTTTCAGAAGGTATAATCTACTCTATATTTTTGACAGTTACTCCTAGCATTGATCTTCCTTTCCACAGTGATCTCTCTTCATTGTGGAATAGATTCTTAAGTAAATCCTGATATGTATAGCAGATGACTGTACTTCTCTGCGGAATATGGAGCTGTATATTGAAGAGGGAGATTTCTCACTATTCAGGTCCTGTATCTCTAACAATAGAAGATTATTTGGTCTGTTAGTCGACTGGAGAGTTTGTTATATGATGAAAGACATGTTTAATACTTGCTGTTTTTTCCTTGTATGATATTACAGTTTGCTCTTGTGTATAGAAATTTAATACTTATTAAGGTACATGGTATACTAAATCCATACTGACAGGTAATGGATGCAGAGGGGAGGAAAAATTTGATGTAAATTCGACTAGTGTGACCTGGTCTACCTGTGAGTTTTCTATGAATACTGTGGTTCGACCCTCCCTTTTCACATGTCCTCCCAAAAAGGTGATTTAAACTAAATGCACTCATTGGAAATGTAAGCCCAAAGATTCACGGATTTAAGTAAAGACAAAATTTGGCCCTTAAAATGTGGTTAGTATGAATATCCCGGCATTTGGAGAAGTGTCTTGTCAGCATGCTGATGTTCTTAGTTCTTATCTGAGCAGAGTATAGAGCAGAAATTCTCAATTAGCATCTCTGAGGATTTTCTTTTCTCCCTTTCACATTCTAAGGTTGTAATTCTTTCATTCACTAGCTACATCTTGGAAATTCTAATCTAGTTACCTCCAGATGAATGGTGGGACTCAAGAACAACTGAAAACTTATGATTTTGTTTCAATACTGCATTCATCTGAATGACTACATGGGACTAATAGAAGGGTATAAGTTATGTAAACAATAGACCTGTTTGTTTTAATCTTATTTAAATTTGTATGTGTTTCTTTAGATGTGTCATAAATTAAAGATGATTTTTAAATTGAAGAACATAAGATAGAAAAAACCCAGACTTCTCCCCCTTTATGCACAAAGCCTGCTTTCAGTGTGGGGGAATCCAAAGCGCTTTGACTGAAAAGCCACAGAGAGCTCTGATAAATCCTCTGATCTGGACAACAGGGAGATCAGACTGCTGTGACAGGTATAAAGAACCTCTGTAACTCTGTGGCTGCGTATGAGTCACTGAAAAACTGTTGATGTACAACCCCCACATAGTGCCCGTGAATATGAGGTTTTGACCAACAGAGGAATTAAGGTCTTATATTTCTCACAGTGATGTGTGGGTTGTCCAGAAAGATGAACTACAGTATACTGAAATAGTGACTGAACAGAATTTTGAATTTTCTTTCCTGTCCTTTTCCCCAATATAAGAAAAAATTATCTACAGTAAGGAAAATACCAAAAGAAAATACTTTTTTGGGGTTTGCAATTTTTTCTTATGGATGAGTATATAAATATAATTAATGCATAAAAATATTTTTAGGAAGTATACAGTCCATCTTCTTGTAGCTCATCAAGCTATTGTAGCAATAAAGTTTTATATTAGATACGAATTTATCAGCAGTAGTGTAGTGGCTTTTCAAGTTAGTATATTAAATATAGGGAGAGAATACAAATAAAAAATAGTTAAGTTTTAAATTGACCAAAATATTTTAAACTATATTTAAGGTATTAAATTATTTAACAAATATGTGGTTAAAAACCTCAGGTTTGTTTTCTCAGATTTAAAGGATTTATGTAAAACTAACGCTGCTCCACACACAGCAGCTTGATGCTCTTTGTGCATGGGCACAAGAAAGGTGAGAAGCCAACAGAGAGAAAAATGAATCGTTAAAAAAGGCTTAGTTACTTTAGTTATTAGAGTGTTCAGATTTTCAAAGGTTTAGGGCCAGAAGAGATAAAATAATAAGGGAAAAAGAGATACAGGGGATAGACTAGGTTCCTTTCTGACTTTGTTTTGATTGCTGTGTTTTATTGACTTCTTTGATCTCAAAACTTTCTGAATGTGATGGTTTCAAGACATTGAATGCACTTGAGACAGGGTAATAAGGGCCAAACTTCAGACTATTCATCATCCTGTTATTTTTATTGTGGCACAGTCTCAGCTGTGCTCAAATCCTTAGTGTACAAAGTGTGATGGAAACACTAAGACAAGTGAAAATTAATAAGATGATCAAATCTAACAGGTTCCACAGGTCTTCAGTAACAGGTGAAGGAAGAGAAATGTGGATAGCACCTTGTTCTATTCTTGCAAGGAACATTGAGAATCTATCTTGAGGCTGACAGCAAACTTTGTTGTACAACAAGACAGAAAAAAGCATTTGTTCCTTTCTCTTTCACATGATTTCTAACAGAGTTTGGTTATTTTTTCATCATTAATAAAAAAGAAAAACAATGAAGGTATTTTACAATTTCCCTATAGACATAAATTAATAAAAATAGAATGTTTATTCTATGTGTATCATTATGAAAGAGCTTATTCCTCACACAAGAAATCAGATTGTGATATTTATGGAATAGCTATGGGATTACTAAAATTTAATTAAACTAAACAAGATAGTATAATACTAGCTGCTGCTGGACTACTGTGTCTTTACATTTCCTGCTAAAGCACCTTTGCTCTTACAAGGCACTTCAGTAGTAGTAAGGAGAGACTGACGAAAAATCCTTTAAATGTCTAAAAAATTTTGTTTCATCTCCCATAATCTATACTGGACAATACATTAACCTCCTTGAAAAATAACTATATAACAGGGTACTCCTACTGTCGAATTCTACATGTTTATAAAATACTTTCTTTTTAAAATGTAAATGTTATTCATTGTACTGCTGGCAGAGGGATTTGCTGTGATCTACGACTGACCTTTCATTGGTACTATAAATGATGTATTAATCATTCTCATGATATACATCTGGAGTGAATGCACATACGAACAACTGTGCCAAGTAACTCCTAGAGGCTATTGAACTGTTAGACTTTATCCAGCCTAATGGATATCTGAGGAAATTGCGTGGAGGAAATATTTGTAAGCACTTCAGCATATTACTTAGAGCAGTAACTATCCCTTAACACATTACAGCTTTGAAAGGTCTGAAGAGAGCAAGAGATTAGACACTGTCAAGATTACGGTGCTTCATTTAAATTTTTCACTATTAAAACTTTAAATCCTTTATTAGAGGACTCTGTGGGACCTGACAAGATGTATGCCAGAGTCCTGAGGGAATTCAGTGGTGTAACTGGCAAGCCGCTCTGGATGGCGTTTGAAAAGTCATGGCGATCAGATGAAGTCTCCGGCAACTGGAAAAAGGGAAATATTGCTCTCATTTTTAAAAAGGGTAGAAAAGAGGACTCTGGAAACTGCCAACCTGTCAGCCTCACCTCCTGATGATCATGGAACAGATCCTCCTAGAAGCTATGCTAAGGCACATGGAGGACAAGGAGGTGATTCGAGACAGCCAGCATGGCTTCACCAAGGGCAAGTCTTGCCTGACCAACCTAGTGGCCTTCTGTGATGGAGTGACTACATCAGTGGACAAGGGAAGAGTTAGAGATGTCATCTATCTGGACTTCTGTGAGGCCTTTGACATGATCCCCCACAACATCCTTCTCTCTAATTCAGAGAGATATAGAATTGATGGATGGACTGTTCGGTGGATGAGGAATTAGTCAGATGGTTGCATCCAGAGGATAGTGGTCAATGGCTCACTGTCCAGATGGAGATAGGTGACAAGCGGTGTCCCTCAGGTGTCTGTAATGGGAGCAGTACTGTTTAATATCTTCCTCAACGACATCAATAGTGGGATTGAGTGCACCCTCAGCAAGTTTGCAGATTACACCAAGGTGTGTGGTGCAGCTGACATGCCTGAAGGATGGGATACCATCCAGAGGGACCTGGAGAAGCTTGAGAAGTAGGCCCATGTGAGCCTCATGAGGTTCAACGAGGCCAAGTGCAAGGTCCTGCACATGGGTCAGAGCAACCCCCAATATCGATACAGGCTGGAGGATGAAGTGATTGAGAGCAGTTGTGAAGAGAAGAGCTTGGGAGTACTGGTGGATGAAAAGGTGTACGCGAACTGGCGATGTACACACACAGCCCAGAAAGCTAACCGTATCTTGGGCTGCATAAAAAGAAGTATGGGCAGTAGGTCGAAGATGATTGTCTCACTCTACTCCACTTTGGTGAGACCCCACCTGGAATACTATGTCCAGCTCTGGGCTCTGCAGTCCAGAGTACAAGAAAGACATGAATCTATCGGAGTGGGTCCAGAGGAGGGCCACGAAAATGAATAGAGGGCTGGAACACCTCTCCTATGAAGGAAGGTTGAAAGAGATGGGGTTTTTCAGCCTGGAGAAGAGAAGGCTTGGGGAGACCTCATGGCAGCCTTTCAAATCCTGTCCCTATCTTTCTTATAAGTCCCCTTTAAGAACTGAAAGGCCATGTTATAAGTGCAATTTTTTTTAACCTAAAAATTTAAGAACAAATCTTATCCTGTTGTTTGAATGGAGTATCTGAAGTACTTGCTGAAGAAGCTACAGTTATATTTTTGCTTCACCAGTTTTTCTTAATTAATATAGCTGGCACTCACTCAGAATGAAAGGTGACTCTTTGCAAAGGCTCGTGAGACAAAGGGAGAGCTCTCAAGTAATATATTCTTCTCTGAAATATTCCTGAAGAGATTTAATTATCTTAACTTTCTGGGAAATCCTTTAAAGTATGAAGGCTGAAAACCAACAGAGTGAATCTCAGAGAATAATAATCACTTTTTTACACATACATACATAAATTTTTGTCTCACTGACCCTGAAATTTATGAATATGAATCAACAAAACAAGCCTGAATGAGATTAGTGCCAGTGTTTCACATAGTAATAATATTTTCCATGACATAAAAATTTAATTATGACTGGGCTTTACTGGTATTCAAGGTTACTATTAACTTTTAGTGACTATACTTTTTGTCAGTTATGTGTTTCTACATCAGATAGGTAGGCCTTGGGGTATTGTACTTGATGACCGTAAAGCTTTTGTGCTTATTAAGATAGTGTTTTCATCCTCTAAGTGATTTACATGTATTTCTATTCCTAAGCAGCGTTATATATTTCAATTTTTCATTGGATGCTTTCTCTTCATCTATGTTTTGCTTTGGTTACAAATTTGTGTAATGTTTTTCCAGCTCCTTCTTAAAATGAAGTAAGTTGAGGAAATAAACTAGATCAATAAAATGTCATCATAGGACTTCACGAAGGTAATTAACAATTACTCTAAATGTACATAAATTCCATAGCAGAATTTTGGTAAGAAAACAGAACTACCAAATGCTCATGTAACATACTGAGAACAAACATTTCATGAGCAATACAAAGACTTAGATTTGGGGTTTTTTTGTCTCAGAATATTTTTTGAGTAGCAATTGCTGTAACGTAATTCAAAGCTGAAACAAGATTGACATAGCAGTCTATTGATAAGATCACAAAATCAGAGATTCAAGTAAGGAAAATTAAATAAAATTGTCTGTGAGCATTCATAAACAGGAAAAGAAAACTCAGCTTATAGCAAAATATTGTTTTATTTTGTATCAGCAGAAAGGTTTTGGCATTGCTTATTAAGAAACAAGCTTATGTAAGCAGGGTGTTGTTTTGTTCATAATTCAGATAAGGTGACTCTTTTTACTGAGATAGTTCATTAACTATTACAATTAAATGAAGTACAACACTCAGAAGTATACTTGCTGACTAAAACTGATCAAACACTTTGTATGATAAAGGTTAACATTTTTCATCCAGTAAGTTTGTTCTAAGATTTTCTTCTTGCTTGCTTGCACATCTATTTCCTCTTAAAATATTTAGTCTGCAATAATGCAAATTTCCTTGACAACTTAGCTGACTTATAATATTCTGCTACAGTTTGCAAGTGACAAAAGTTATCTTTACTAATCTAGCAGCTGGCTGAATGAGCTGCAGGTTAGCATTCCATTTCTTCCTGACGTTTTGCAGTAACATCTACTGAAAAAAGAATTACATTATGTGGTTCCTCTTGTGAAAACGAAAGCTTCTGTTTCATAAGAAATATGAATATAAAAAAGCATATCAGAAAATAAAATTTGTCATGACTCTTTATACTTAACTGTAATAAGTTTTATCCAAAGCCTCAGCCTTCCTTTATAGCGATACTATCACATTCTCTTTGAATACATACTTAGCACAACTGATAAAATATGCAAAATTACTTTATACATTTAGTCTTGGGATGTTCAGCAAAAAACAATTAGTATACTATGGAAAAATGCATGAATAATGACATAATAGAAGAGAGGGCACCAGTTTCAAAAATACCGTGGCACATTGTCAAGTAGTCTACTTCATCCTGTCGTGTAGAATCAGCTTGTGTGCTACATATGCAGAAAGACAGGAGAATGCAGCTGGAGTTAAGGAATACGGAATTTTCTTAGAGCCATTTGGAATATCAGACATGCTTGTAGCTTGGAACTAAAAGGGGAAGCTGAGTATATGCTGAGGACTCATAAAAGCTGAATTTATAGTAGCATTGTCAAGGCAACTCCTATAGCTTGGACCACACGACATAACCCTGCAATAGGTAGCATGCTGGATTTCAATTTACTTTAAACACTTTAGAGCATAAAAATGTAAATAATCAAAGTTAGAAAAGGTACTATGTATAGATCCAGAACACAGTTTTATCCAATTGCATAGACACCCTAAAAATGTTGGGAGATTACAAAGCAGTGGGAACATTTTATTTCATATAAAGAGAGATTATTATTTATTATTTATTTTACATGAATTGTGGTTAATACAAATTTTTCTGGTTTTTGTTTTATTCTTAGATTGTGCTGATCACTATAGCGTCTGGAAACCAGATTCCTTTTGTGGCACGGTTTGTTTCTTCAATGATTTAGGTGTTTATGTTATTATAATTTTCATTAATAAAGAAGTGGTCTGTGGGGAAACATGGCAAAGGTAGTCCATGCAATGAGTAAGTTGCACATAAAATGCCCTCAGAACATGTAAATAAACTGCCCATAAAACAGCTGCCTTTCTTTACTGAGTTCAGAGCCATTGGTAATGTAAATGTTCAAAGGCACAACAGTCACCTACTTGCTACACACATATCCAATAAAATAGCTTTCTGCTAACAATCACATCAGACCTAACTGTAATCGCCTCCTCTCCAACAACAACTCTTTATAGCTCACACAGTGTCCATGTCCTAAAGGATAAACTATGCTTTACTGTGCCTTTTCTCTGATTAAAATGGTGGATTTTCAGCTACCTTCAGGGAAGCTATAAATTCTGCATTACAAATGAGAAGAAAAGATGGGAATGGAGTAGCTTAAATATCTCCTTCTTCTGAACAGAGAAAAATCACCCACCTCCACAAAAAAATCTTACTGTTCAGGAACAGCTAAGTAGAAAGAGGAAATCTCCATTTTATACTTAAATGTACATCTCTCAGGTGGCAACACAACTTTCTTGCAGTTTTCAAGTAACCTGACGGCTAGCATCAATGTCAACATCAACATATTCTACTAAGCTTGCTCCCTTTGTCAATATTGTGGGACTACTTGAAGATTCTTTTATCTTTTTTTTAATAGTTAAATATTTGTTCCTATGATTTATGTTGTTTCTCCTGTGAGTGTTAAGAACTTCAGCTGTCTCAATAAGCTTTCCATGCCTCTCATCAATCACTAAAGATGAAAGAAAAAGAAAACCACAAAAGAATGGTTTCTAATCCTCTAGTCCTGTCATCTTTTAAGTCCCTTCATCATAATCAACTTCATACATACTACTGCTTTGAAGCAGTTGTTTCTTACTAAATGTGAGACAACATTCATCATAGATAGAAAGGGAATGCATGGTTATCTGGGGTTTTTATAGCTGAATATCTTTTTTTTTTTTTTTTTTTTTTTTTTTTTTTTTTTCATGGGAAGAAGGAGTTAAGAACATAAAATACAGACACTGAACTCACTGATTATTTCAAAGTAAAGTTACCCTGACAGTCTGAATGCCAGTGATATTCCTACCAGTAGAGTAAAAAATTAAAACCAATTTTTGTTAGTATCTACATGTTTTAAATTATAATAAAAAATAGAATTTTCTATGGATACATTATTATAACTTTTGAAAACAGAATACTCTAAACCCAATTGGTTTTCCAAAGTGTTTGAGTAAAATACCTTAGAAAGTAAATGGTTCTACTTTTGCACCAGAAAATCATTCTGTTGCTTATATGCCTCCAAAAACCTTCACAAAATTTAATATTCTTTCATTGCTTAAAAAAATATGGTTTTGATCCTAATATATTCATTGCATCAAATTAACATTTTGAAAACTTGTCTAACTTCACTCTTGCTGAAAGATTAGTTTCAAACCTTCAACAATCACCCAGCTAGCACTTACAACTGCTTCTTTGATTGGCTACATGGCTTCTGTCATGAGTACATATTTATCTTCACAATGCAGATGTTAGAAAAGAAAGTATTAACATCTCATTTTAATAGTGGAAGACTAGCACACAGAGAAGTTGTTCAAACAGAGCTGAACCTTTGCATCATATGGCAATGTTACAGCCTCAGAAACATTATTCACATTCCAGTTAACAACAACTAGTGTAAGAGCTCTCTGACCATTGACTAGATAATTCATACTGATACTGTGGACTTATTTAATCTTATTTGATCAGGAGTGATTTTACTCTAAGCTACACGTATACTACAGTCTTCAACTTGCACTGATCACCACTGTGCTGTAGAAAAGGTCTTTTATTCTTTACCATCACATAGACATTCATGTAGTAGATAAAGTAAACAAGTAGCATTTTTGTAATGATTTTTTGGGTATGCAGTTCATGGGGTTTTTTTCTGTATTCAATCAACATAGCACTGTGACCTTTAGCAATAAGAAGTCAGTGATTGGAGTAAAGTTGAGCCCATGAAGGAAGGAGGAGAAGCATTTGGCCCTAAGTGTTTAAATGTTTGTCCCCTTTGTTTCCCAGTACCTGAATCAGTAACTAAATATTTGTTAATAAATTATCTTAAATTCCTCAAGTCAAGTCTGTGTCAGCTGGTGAGTGATTTCCCAGTCTTTATTTCAACTCATGAGTTTTCTCACACCTGTTTTTCCTATTTTCATCCCCATCCAGCTGAGGGTGGGCAGGTAGTAAGCAGGTGACTGTGTGGATGATCCCCAGCTATCTGAGGTCAAACCTCCACTTTATAGAAGCAAAGATCATTCAGAAACAATAGCCAATATTTACCTGGAGTTTTTTTGCAATAATGGCTATGAAGGCAGTTCTTGATATTTTTTTTTTTCTGTGTGAATGGAGCATGCTTTTAAGTGTACTTTTCAGAAATAGAAAAAGCAGGTTAGTTTGCTGCATGTTGCTGTATAACATAAGAATTTGCAGTAGCATCAATAAAATATCAGACCTAAAACCATATTTAACTATATAGCATTTGCTTGCTAAAGGTTACATAATATTTTTAAGGTGACATCACCCAGAATTATTCAGCCCACTCCCCATGCTTTTCAGTATGTCTCCCTCTTCATCTCTAATGTGGCACATCAGACCTGAAATCGGTTCATCCTTTTGGCACATTTTTATTCTTTTCCATAAGCTCCCTAATTGCTGAGGAAGGACAGCAAAGTAAATACACGACAGATAATAAAATCATTCTTTCTTCCAATGTTCTGTATAGCATCATTTTTGCTGATACCTTGCAATGTCTGACCTTTTAAACTGACAGGATGTTCACCACTAAAGCTTTTTAAAGACAGCTATCTCATCTCAGAAAAATGGAAGCCAGGCATTCAAGACTGACTTGTATTTGTCTCTGAATCAAACTGTCATTTTTGCTCTGTTAGTGTCTGTTATCAAGTCTGGAGAAGCAGTTATTCTGCAGGTTAGTTCATACAACCTTGAATTTTTCAGGAAGTCCTTGAGAGTTAATGCAGCCAGTTTATGCAACTACAATTCATGTATATAAGTGAGTTATACAGAATCTTGGCAGCTAGCAGTGCTAATAAACATTTAATTTACAACCTGTACAATCCTTTGAACTTTGCAAAGTGCTTTGTGTATCCATCTATTTACCCTGATTTATTATAATCCCAGTTTAGCTCCACTTACATTTGTGGGGAACTCTCCATGGTGTAAAAATCAGGACTAAGGTATGAACAGTACATGATTCAGCAAGAATCCTGATGGGATTTTGAGCTGAATATTTAGTCTAGATATTTAGTAAGTGGACAACCCCCATCTGCTCCCTGCCCCCCCCCCCAAAAAAAAAAAAACAAAAAATTACCAGTGAAACGAACATGTACAACTGAGACCAAGGAACTCCCTGTATCATTGCCAAAAGAAGAAATTAGATAATTTATGCTGATATAATGGGGCCAAACTAGAAAACGTTTCTAAGCAGCAGAACTATCATGTACTGTGTTATATATTTGCATAATTCACCACAATGGGTGTTAACCAACCAAATAAATGGTGAAAAACAATCCAGAATACAAAGTTTTCAGGGAAATACCCTAGGGTCAGAGATCAGCAACCAGTCTCTGAACAACCTAATAATTTTAAAAGCACAAGTATTTTATTGTACTTTGTTTCAAAAAGATTTTTATTTCTTCCAGATTTTAGTGTCCTTTCCTTTTTTTTTTTTTTTTTTTTTTTCCATGGGAAGATAGTGCAATAATGACTGCATGTAATTTCAGCACTGATCTGCCCTGCCTATCGTGGTAAGCAATGTGTTCCTAAACAATTCTTGTAGGTGACAGTAGGATTTTGAAGCTACCTTGGGAAAGCATGCAAACAGATGAAAATGGATTTCAACATATTATGATACTGGCATCCAAAGAGCACAATGCCTGCTAGGATTTGGGTTCAGAAATATATGTTTGTTCTCAAAAAAAAAAAAAAGGTGATTCACAAATAAATAAAACCAAAGCAAGAGTCTAGACAACTTCATTTTGATTTCCATTGCTGTGTTCAGAGATTACAGAGAAAATGAAAGATTATCCACAGCTTTAAAAAAGAAAAAAGTTTAAAAATGGATGTGTCTACACGTAAAAAGATCTCTTGGGTATGAAAATCAACAGCAAGGATGAAACACTAAAGTCAGCTTTGCTGCTACCTTTTCTACACCTTTGAACATCTGATTGTACTCTTATTTGGCCTCCATCCTCATTTTACTTGCTGCTTTTCCACTTCCTTAGTGCCTACTTCCATTGTTTGGAATAGTAAGCAATGCCAATTTTTGTGAGTACCTAATGCACAGATACATAGATTCTATGTACAACAGTGCCAGATAAAACTGCAGTAGCCTTTATAAATTTATTGTTTCCGGCTGTCAAAAATATACAATTGGGTTGGTGCTGCAGATCCATTAAATTCTAGCTGCATTTTACTGAATGCAGGCTCTATCAAGAAAGATAGGCACAAAAAAGGGTGGGCACCATGGCATTTTGACTTGATCACCTGCCAAGACCAGACAATGATTAATGGAATTTTTTGAGTGAGTTCTCTGTTCTTCATCTATTAGTAAGCTTTTTTCTTAAATTGCTACTGTGTCAACAAGCAGATCAGATAGGCAGCCTGCTGATCATTTCCGTACGTAAACACAAAAACAGAATACCAAAAATGTCTCTATTGTTTTCAAATCAGCATATCAACATACTTCCAGTATTTACTGTAAAATGCTCTAAAGGTAAGTCATTATGCTTATAACCAAATAGTGACGAATAGCCTCCATGCTCACGTCTTTCCAAAATAAATCTAGGTGCCCAGCCTGACTCCTGCTTGCAGATAATGTCAGTCTGTGACAGTCAGGTTATCTGAAGTGCGGTGGATGCTTTGTTGCTTATTCATTTCCAGATTTCATGGTGTTCTAAATTTTCAGGCTTTCAATGGGCTTAAAATCCCAAAGATCCATTTTGTCATATTCTCATCAAACTCCCTCACAGACTCCGCTTCCTTCATTTGCCCAAGTCTAGTTTTTCAGATATCACACAGTGGTACCAAGCAGAAAGATCTCTGTGTATAACAATGTATCTCTGGGAACATGCGGGTGAAGTAGAATAGCTCTTGTTAAAGAGGCATGTACGGATGAGCAAAAGAGAATTCTAAATGATGATTCTGCATTTGCTCCTGGGGATTTTCAGTTTTATTAGTGAAGTAAAGGGACAACCCCAAGGCTCCTGTGTGATGTCAGTGTCACTGAAGGGATCCAAAAATTCAAAAATTCTGTCTTGTAATATCCCTATTTTACAGCCTTTGTGAACTTTTCCTTTTTTTTTTTTTTTTTTTTTTCCCCCACAAGTAAGCAAACTGTATTTTCTAGGTTAGTGTGGTAGGCTTGTTTCAATAAATGTTGGTTCAGGAAAGGAAATGGTCACCATTCTGGCAGCAAGTGTAACAAGAAGACTATTGTGGAAAGATCTGGTATCATAGATGAAGGGAAGCAAAGTTTTGGCTTAGGTTTAGAATTTTTATATTCAAATATGTTAACAGTGTACACCTTATAAACATATCAGTCTTCACTATAACACTCCAGGTCATCCTGTATTTCCCTTTCCTCTCGTAAAGGTAAAGCAGTAGATGTGGTCTATCTT
>NW_010121358.1:0-2451 GCF_000699245.1 Pterocles gutturalis
CACAGGGTTTCCTCCAGATGCACCTGATCACACACACGTGCATGCACAGGCACCGCACATATGTAAATACTTGTGCGTTATTTTGTTTGATGAGCTGAATAATCGGTTGTTTACAGATGGGAAAGGGTAAGTGTGCTTCTGACCTTTCTTCATGCGGGTGTTTATAGTTAATAATGATCCTGCTAACTATGGCCGTTTCTTTAAGGGAGCCGTTCTCTCCTACAGGCAGTCTCTCTGCTCCCTGAATCCTGAAGTCCCGAATCTCTGTAGGGGGGAAAAAAGGGCCGATCCCAATGGTTCTGTAGTAGGGAATGTGATTAAACATAGGCACTGTATTGATTCCCCATTAAGCAGCAACAAAACAAATTATTTACTAGTATAATAAAAACGTTGTCAGAGTGTTGACAGTATTTAGGCACAAGGCTTTCCTGGGTCCATTGTGTGCGCACATTTAGAAATGTCATATAACTATCTGCATTTGGCAATGAGGAACCTGAAGTAGAGCTGCCTGTTGTAAAATTGCATTTGCATCTTTGGACATCAGAGACTGCTCAGCTATTAGGAAACAGCTGCTTCCAGCGGTGACTGTGCACCAGCATCCCCCTTCCAGAGGAGCAGGTCCAGCACAGGAGCCATGGCCAAGGGAGCTCCAGGGATGCTGGCATCCAAAGGCTGGCCAGCGCTAGGGGCACAATGGAGACCCAGGCTCAGGTGAGCCCCAGGGGTGAGACCGGGATGCTCAGAGGTGTTTTATGGGCAGTGTCAGCATTTAAAACAATGTAAGTGTTTAAACTGACTGGAGGGGAATGGCCAGTGTTACAGATCCCATGCCAGAGCGGAGCAGTGCCCAGCTGGGCTGCAGCCCACCGCCCACTGTGGCGTCGCTGCCTCTTCTGCATCCCCTGCCCTGCCTGGGCACCATCGTGCCCACTTGGAGAGCTGCTGCTTTGGGTTCCCCCCTCAGCCTGACCCAGCGCCAGGGCTGTGGTGCTCTCAGCCTTTCTGCCTTTCGGCGGATACGCTGAGGTGGTCCCTGCCGGCTGTTTCCAGGTGCAGGAGTGGAGCAGTCCTGCGTGGCATTGCGGTGGCTGAGCTGCTGACGTGCAGGAGGAGCCTCCCAGGGTTACCCTTCTGTGGTGGATCAGGGTGTCTTCTGCTGTGAAGCCTCTTGGCTTTGGGACGACACAAAGAAATGCAGAAGAGCTCGTGGATCGCCCGTAAGGAGGCGAGAGAGGGGTCCCCTCTGGACAGGTGTTCCCAACCATCCTCCTGTGTGATCTGTGGTGGGCCTGAATTTGCCCCGATGCCTGGCTGACCCTTGGTGCGCTGCTGGGGGAGCAGTGATTCCAGCGGTGCCGGCATGCAGGGGGGACCAGAGGGTCAGCTAGGAGCACGAGTTGTCCTTCACCGCTGGTTTGGCACTGGGCTCATTGGCCATTTACTGGGAGAGGGACTGAAAAAATACCACTGACCCTAATGTTATGATCCGCTCTGTGCACCGTGCCTTGGGATTGCCATGCAGCCACCGCAGTGTTCGTGACTTCAGGGCACGCCTGTGTTCCCTGCAAAGAGCAGCATCGCTTTGGGAAGCTCCTCTGTTTCTGCAGGCTGGAGCAGAGTGTGAGCGTGTGTGCACGAGTGTGCGAGCGTGAGGAGAGCGGGGATCTGGGGGAGGGGAGGGTTTCAGCAAGCATTTCCTTACCAAAACAGCCCTGACCTTTGCAGGGCTGGAGCTGTCTGATGCAACAGGCTGAACCTTTCCAGACTCCTGCTCCAACCTGAAATGCTTCAGAGCAGAATTGATGGCCGCTGCGTTGGCCCCAGTGTTTACATCCAGCGCTCGCCCGGCGCTGCCGGAGGATGGGAAGAGAGGTCTGAAAGACCAAAGTGGGAGCTGCGGTCTGTTTTTCTCACACATAGCCGGGATTGGCACTGACTCGTGCCCTCAGACACTGATGGTCACCCATGAGGGCTGGGTGCTGTGCCGTGGGCAGCGGGTGCCAGTGCGGAGGAAGGCCCATGGGGGCTGGGGGGACGGGGGGTGGCCGTGTCGCATGGTGTGGAGCAGCCAGCCTTGGTTGGGAGGGATGGGTGGGGTGTTGGTTTTGACTGTAGGTGAGAGCTGGCTTTTCCATGCCGGGCACTCAAACCCGGTTTGTTGAAACCCAGCGGGAGTTTATTTGTTGGCACCTACGGTGTGTGTGCGGGAGCCAGCGTGCTCCGGGGATCAGTGCCGAGAGGGGTCGTCGCTGCCTGGCTCTGCGGCAAACCAGCTGTTAGTTACAGAGATGCTGTTGTTTCTGTGTCCTGCGGTGAATAAAATTAAACAACTCTTTATTTCTGAATGACAGCCCAGGGACTGCTCTTCTGCTCTGGCTCGGTGTGAAGCCATCCCAGCGCAGGTCCTCGGGGGCCTGCAGCCCTCGATTCATTAGTTGTCAGGCTTGTAGG
>NW_010121358.1:2476-2821 GCF_000699245.1 Pterocles gutturalis
AGTGTATTGCCATGGGCTACTGACCACATGACACTGCTCAAATGTGAGCAAATCTAACGAGGATCCAGGGCTGCTCTTTAATTTGGTGAGAATAACAGAGTGAGCAGGAGCCCGCAGAGTGTTAATCATGAAGGAAAACTGGCTGAAACCAGGTCAACCCATGCTGGTGCTCGGTGCTCGGCAGGGAGCGTGGGGGGCTGAGGATGGAGCACGGTGAGCCCCAGCACCCCACAGCACTGGTCATCCTGCTCCGAGAGTGCTGGGAAGCGCCACGGCCCCGAGCAGCGGGTGACAGCAGCGTGCCGTCTTTACCGTACCCTGCTGCCACCTCCTCTCCCTCCAGCC
>NW_010121358.1:2853-4306 GCF_000699245.1 Pterocles gutturalis
GGCCCCCAGCCCGGGGCAGCATCGCGGGGTCTGGCTGTCCCCCTGCACCCCTGCAGCCTGTGGGGTGGGGACGGTGACGCTCCCTGCCTATGGGAGTGCCAGGCGTCTGCTGTCCTGTGGGGAGCCCCCACCCAAGGCCAGTCCCAGCAGCCCCCCACCCCTGCCTCGGTCCTGTGTGGAGCCACTCGCTCCCCGCGTGGAGCAGCATCCAGTCCCCATGGTTAGATTTGTTTCATACAATAAACAAATTGACGCTGCTCTCCTGCCGGCTGTTCCTGGAGGGAGCCAGCTCCCCTCGGCGTGCATCACGCAGATTTATTGTGTTCTACTGGAGCAGTGCCTGAGCTTGGCTGATTTCTTTAAATCATCTTTTTTTTGGCGAGGGGTGGGCTTTGGGAGAGGGGGCACAGAAATCCTCTGTAGTAATTCCTGTTGACTGCAGTGACCAGCGAGGCAGAACTGATCAACTGCAGGCTTCCCTGCTGCTGAACTCTGCCAGCAAAGTGCTTACATCTGCTTTTGCACTAATGGGAACTTTATGGACTGGTGTGTCCCCTCCAGGAGCAAATTCCACCAAGGTCAAAATCCAGAAAGTTGCCACTTGACACCAGCTGCGAAGCCCTGAGCCAGCCGGAGGAGGCCGGGTTGCACCGGGGACCTTCTGGGGCAGGAGATCTAATGCTCTCGTGTGCAACCGATAGCCTGGAGGCCTCCCAAGCGCCCTGCTGCCCCGCTCTCGGTGCACGGCCCCTGCTGTCCTCAGGGCGTGCTGCCGGAGCAGCCGGAGCTGCCAAGAGGGGCTCGGAGCCGTGCCGCCTGGCAGAGTGATGAGGGGCCAGCATCCGGCAGCGCTCTGCGTTTGGGGAGGCTCTGGGCCACGGTCACCGTTAGCGTGGCCTTGCTGGTGCCACTCTGTGTGTCACCTGGTGCTGTGATGATGGTGTGGGCACTCTGTGCAGATGCTTAAATACAGCTGTGGAGCCGTGAGCGTGCATGCAGGAGGGTCTCCATATCTTCTTTATCTGGGCTGAACGGGCAGATCTTTAGCCAACGGTGCTTGGACTCCTCCTAGATTATAAGGGGTTAATTAGAAATCCCCCTGGCTGCACAGCATGGCACCGCACGGCATGGCACAGCATGGGACAGCACCGCATGGCATTGTGAACATGAGCTGGTGTTAGACCAGCCCGGTGCTGCAGAGGGTTTGCCTGGGGAGAAGGGCAGCAGAGCTCTGCTGGGAGGGACACTGGATGTGATGTGTCCTGGCACCCCGCTGGCCCTGACGTGAGGCTCCGTAGGGCCGTCTTGCTCTGGGATGCCACGGCTACCCCGTCCCACGCTAGGCTCAGGCTGCCGTGCTCCGGAGCCCTGGTCCCACAAGGGATGAGCGGCTCCTTGTTGCTGGAGATGTGACCGTCATGTCGCGGCAGTGGGAAGGGGCTCTGGGCTGTCA
>NW_010121359.1:0-225 GCF_000699245.1 Pterocles gutturalis
TAAAATTTAAAAATTTCCCTCTATTATAAAATTTTCTATTTTCTGGGTTTTTTTTTTGAGATTTCTCAAGATTTGATCAATTTTGTTTCCTACAAATCCCAAAAAATCAAATTATTTGAAAATTTCACTTTTATAATTTCTTAAAATTTCAAATTCCAAATTTCTAAAAAATTCTATTTAAGAATTTCAAACCATTTCAAATTTCCAATTTCAAAATTTTTTTTC
>NW_010121360.1:0-1433 GCF_000699245.1 Pterocles gutturalis
CGGGACGTCATGGTGTCACACAGCAGCGCCAGGTGCCGGTAGTTGACGTAGGAGCCGTCGAAGGAGATGACGTGGTAGAGCTCCCGCTCCAGCGCCTTGCGCACCGCCTCGATCCCCAGCACCTGCCACACGGGGGGACACCACCGGTGGGGGGGACATGGGGACACCAGCGTCCAGGAACCCACCACCCCAGGACCCAGGAACCCTCCACACTGGAGATCCCAAAATCCTGGAGACACCAGGACCTGGGAACCCACCACCTTGGAGATCCACGTGTCCACGAACCCAAGACCCAGGGGTCCAGTAACCCACCATCCCAGGACTCAAAAATCCTGGAGACACCAGGATCTGGGAACCCACCACCCAAGAACCCACTATCCAGCGGACCAGGAACCCACCACCCTGGAGATCCCAAAATCCTGAAGACACCAAGATCTGGGAACCCACCACCCTGGAGATCCATGTGTCCAAGAACCCTGGAGACACCAGGATCTGGGAACCCACCACCCAAGGACCCACCATCCAGGGATCCAGGAACCCAACGCACTGGAGACCCCAAAATCCTGGAGACACCAAGATCTGGGAACCCACCACCCAAGGACCCACCATCCAGGGATCCAGGAACCCAACGCACTGGAGACCCCAAAATCCTGGAGACACCAAGATCTGGGAACCCACCACCCTGGAGATCCATGTGTCCATGAACCCACCCCACCCAAGTCTCCAGGAACCCCAGGAACCCAGATGTCCATCAAACCCCACCACCCAAGGACCCAGCCATCCAGGAACCCTGGAGACACCAGCATCTGGGATCCCACCACCTAAGGATCCAGAAACTCCGGAGATACCAGCAACTGAGAACCCACCACCCTGAAGATCCCCATGTCCAAGAACCCACCACCCCAAGAACCCACCACCCTGGGACCCAGAAGTCCTGAAGACACCAGGACCTGGGAACCCACCACCCTGGGACCCAGGAACCCTAGGAACCCAAACAACCGTCAAACCCCACCACCCAAGGACACAGGTCTCCAAGAACCCACCATCCTGAAGATCCAACCATCCAGGAACCCACCACCCAGATGTCCCAGAAGCTGAGGAACTCAGATGTCCACCAACCCCACCCCCCAAGAACCCAACTGTCCAAGAACCAAGAACCCAACCGTCCATGAACCCACCACCCAGCTCTCCAGGAACCTGAGGAACCCAGATGTCCACCAACCCCCCACCCAAGGCCCCAGGACCCCCCGGGACTCACGGTGAAGATCTCCACGATGTCGTTCGAGGTGGTGCGCACGGGGTCCACGTCCTTCTCGCTCAGCACCCGCATGAGGCTGACGCCGTCGGTCTCCAGGATCCACTCCTGGAGAGCTTTGAACTCCCCGTCCTCCGTGATGATGATCTTCTTCTTGTTGTCCGTCTGCGGCAGGGGG
>NW_010121361.1:0-13074 GCF_000699245.1 Pterocles gutturalis
TACTCCTTGTTCCAACACTGTCTGTCTTTCTCTCTCTCAGTTGGCTGTCTTGTCTTATCCTTTCCGGGCATCCTCCTGCCCATATGTGTGCTGCCATCTCCCTGCGTTCTGCCCAGCACATGAGGGGCCAGGACCCTGGGCAAGCTGAGTATAAGTCAATACTTAACCCAGGGGAGTCAGCTGGATGGGTTGGGGCAGACAGACTCCGCTGGGGAGCCATGCAGGCTGCTGTGTGCTGGGGGAAAGGGAGGATATCAAAGACCCTATATTGGTGCAGTATTTCAACCAGGGCCTGCGTGTCATGGCTTACATGGCACAGGTATTCAAATAACACCCTTGAAAAACACAGTGTAGCTACAGGTGCCAAACCCAGTGCTGTGGTGGAATTTTCTAGGCTGGTGGCCACAAGGAATTTTGAAAGCCCAGAGATGTCAACCAGCTTGAACATGCTTCCCTATGATAGTGTACTTCTCTCTTTTCCTGTACTTCTGCTGAGGCAATATTTACTATTTGATCCTAACCTTCATTAATTCACACCCTGAACGGAATACTTTTTGAATGAATTCTGTTTTATAATTAAGACTCTTCTGTTTATAGACCTGACACTTCTAGAAATCGTCCAGAAGAGTTAAAACTTTGTTCCCAAAACTAGTAAACTATTCAGAGCTGAAAACATAATTTACACACTATCTTGTTGAAAAGTTACTGGAGTTCTCATGACCATTATTTTCTCAGTCTTTTGTTGCAGTGCTATCATTCCCAGCTGTTTGCACTTTAAAGAAATGAATAAGTTTTGCCTTCTAAAACCCTGAAGGCAATCGCCTTGGTCACGCTGATGAATTCTGCCGATGCAGTCCTCACATGCTTCTCAGAGCTCTTTTGGTTGGACCTGAGATTGGTTTTACCATTGATTTAATTACCTAATTAATTAGCTAATTGGTTTTACTATTGATTTAATTCAGTGTGGATCAAACCCATTATCTTCTATTTGTCTCAGAGGTTTCATGAGCAATTATGACATTTAATAAATAGTTGCCTACTGATATGTATGCCATTTAACCAAATCCAGCTCAGTTTTATGAGTTGCCCTCTAGCCTCTTAGAAGCTTTTCATTTTGGCTCTTTCTGTCTTTACTTCTTGCTTCTCACTCCAGAATTCAATGGTCTCTTTTTCTATATACAGGCTTGGTAGAGATTTTGTTTCCTTATTGCCCATATTTTGAACTAACTTGTTTATTCAATCCATTTCCGGTAACAAACAGTGCTTCCCTGTTTGTCTTTATCTTTTCTGTTTGAACATGGTTACAGTAATTCAAATGGAGACAGGGAGACTCTAATGTGATTCTGACACAGTTTTCTTAGTCGGGAGGTAACACAAACCAGGCTTCCCTACTTAATTTTGCCTCTACATTTGTAAAGTATAAAATCTGCATAATGGTTTCAAAGATGAGCAATAAAAGTGAGTGAGCCTATAGTGAAGCACATATTTTCTAAGTATTCATCCTGAATCGATATGAAAGAATGGATGGGCTAACTAGCTCAAGCCGTAGTGAAGAAATAAATAAATGACTGAACAACAATTGTGCATTGCATTTCACACAGGGCTTGATTCATAGCAGGAGAGGGTCAATCACACGTCACCAGGGAGAAAGACCACTGATGTATTCCAAAATGCTGCAGTGGAGAGGTGTCAAACATTTTCTTGGTCATTAGCTAGTGAAAGCCGGACTCATCAGGGTATGAGAGGAGATGAACCCACCCATCAGCACACAGCTCACTGCTGAGGCTTGGATCTCAGGCCCTGCTTTGCCTCTGACCATCCAAGGTCTTTAGCATCAGCCACCCAAATTCAGCTGCACCTGACCTGGGCATTAGTCTCTGTTATGGATACATAAAGGGAAAAGAGGGTCCTTCGTCTTCTCAGTTGAAACTATTTTAATGCATATAAATGAATAACCATAGGATTACAGTAGGGAGGGAGGGGGGAGTTGACAGACAACAGGGAGATTGGCTGTAAAGCCTATTGGGGAGAAATGACAGAAGAAACAAGTCCCTTCTTCTTTCAGTCTTTAGTTAGTTAGGCAACTGGAATAGCTCCATCATAAGAAGTTGAGAGAAACATGCATCAGAAGAGGAAACGGCTTACAGTACCTGTGTAGGATGTGGGGACCAGCACCAGAATTTTCCATGTTTTAGATTATGCCATTACTAGATATCCTGTAGTATACTCTTGAAGTATTATCCTGCCAAAGTCTATTTCTTACATTTCAGACAAAGTTTGGTTAAAAATGCATGAAAAAATAAGAATCTTTTGTCTGATAATTTTTTTCAATTACAAAAATATTCCAGTAAAACATCCCTGAGCAGCTTTATTTGCTATAAACAGATCAGACTAGACAGTGCCACTGCCAATCTCCTCATGTCTCTGTCTTATGTTTAAATTATACCATGATAAGTTAAAAAGGATATATGACTTTGTACTCTGTAGAATGCCTGAAATGCATCTAGCTTCTCTATCAAAAGAATATGAATTGTTTGCAGACTATTAATATTTTTTAGATAACTAAAATATTCAAAGAATTACGGCTGGAACTGGACCCCAGGAACTCTTTCTACATGACAGCATTATCAAACCCCTTTCCTTTCAAATATCTTTCCAAAAGAAATAATGACTGTTCTAAAATTTTTGCTTGCCATCCCTTTCCTTTTTGTACATGGTCATCTGCTGCTTTCAAAAACTGTGAACAATAAATAACTTTTTTAAAATTTGAAAACATTTAGAAGTCACAATTCCTTGTAAAATATAAAATTTGAAGTTGAGGATGCAGTCATTGTTAAAAAAATTTAGAGATGAGAAAATACATTACTGGGATTATGTATATTTAAAGCAGAAATATCTGATTACTGAATCCCATTTTCATAACCTTTACAATAACATCTAGCAGTACGGATATACTCTTATAGTTTCACTTGCCTATGTTGTGTGTTACACTCACTGAAAATTCATACAAATCAGCTTATGCTGAACTCTGATGACATTATTTTAACCAAATGTAGAGACACCGAAAATTATTCCAATACATGGATTTTGGGGGCAAACTGATTCCTTGAGTGAAGAGTTCCAGTTGCAAAGAACAGTAAACTAGTTCAATAAGATTTTTGAAATGAAGAATTAAAATTTCTAAGTTACTTCTTTATTAAAGTTTCTTCAAAGAACCTCCTTTCCCTTTCCCTTTCCCTTTCCCTTTCCCTTTCCCTTTCCCTTTTCCCATTGTCATTCCCATTTCTCCTTCCTCTTTACTCCCTCTCCCTGCCTTCTTCTCCTGTCCCCCTTGGTCCTTCTCCTTCCCCCCCCCCCCCTTTCCTTTTTTATTTTCCTTTATTGCTTTCCCCTAACCACAACATCACAGACACTTTGCCTTGGCAGTGGCTCAAGATGTGCATACTTCCTACAGGAGGTGGTCAAATAATTTTTAGCAATTACTGTGCAACATACATTTAGCTTCCAACTTTCTAGATAGTGACTGATTTCTGAATGTCTATTTGCTGTGTAGTCTGAACAAACAGGATTAAAACTGTGGCACATTTGCCCATTGTTTAGTTTTTCCTTGTTCTTTATTAGTGGCACTGGATATATGCCTCAAGTTAAAAGTATTTTTCTCTTCCCTGGACAAGTGATGTACTTTTTATGCATAATAAATAGCAAATAGCAGACCTTGTGCACATGTGAACGGAGAGATAGTTACAAGCAGCAGTCATTCCCAAATATCTGTGAGAATAAATCATTCATTCACGTGGCAAGAAAAGATAATAATGATCTTTCGATGCTTTTTAGAGTTCAACTCAAGAACACAAAGAGGACTCATGCTATGAGTAAAACAGCTTTGTGGGGACTGTCTTGTCAGTCTTGTCAAACACCAAGTTGGTGCTTACTCAGCTGCCTGTAAGACTACTCTGTCCATTAGAGTCCAGGCTAACTGAAGCCATGAAGGTTCACATTGACAACTGCTGGACATATTTCTTGTATCAAGAGATTTTTCCAGAAATTATTTTTCCTGGCACCTGTATGGGGTGAAGTGGCAGAAAGAGGCTGTGGGGGTAGAATTTTTATCTTTCGACTTATTAATTTTGCAAAGTGCCTTGAAATTTCCACAGCTTGAAAATATCCTTAAGTAGTAAAAATTTGTAGGCTCTTATCCTTATTTCAGATGAATCTCTGTTCACAACTATTCACTTGTTTCTGCTTAATTAAAAATTAAAAAGGAAGAAAATATTATCAATTAAAATCACATGTGCCCTCAAGCTTCTAGTAAAGAAACTAGGACAAGTAAATTAGACAACCTCTACCTTAATTTGATAATAGCTACAGAAACCCAGGATTTTTTTCCTACTTAAAATTCAAAATCAGAATGTTGAAAAGAGGAAGTATAGAGAGATGCATTATGTTTTCTAAAAGATCCCTAAATAAGAGTGAGATTTTTTTTTCAAAATCTAATGATGCACCAACTCCAATTTTAAGATTTTCAAAAGAGTGTGTTGTCTCACATGCTTGGAAATGTGGCAGCCTATCTCAGTGGATAAATGAGGAAGGGCAGGCAAGGAGGGCCTTGTTTTTCCAGTTCCCTGAGAGTCCCTCTCGTTAGGCTACCTCTGCTGACTTCAAATGACTACAGCTGGTGAGTACTGGCTATTCTAATTAATTTTTGTGACCTTCCCCACTCTCTGATTTTGCAGTGTCCCTTTGGCAGCAACTGGAGATGCATGACATTTGGTGTCCCAAGCTGCATCCCCTTCAAGCAGTGAGTCTCATCACCCTTATCCCTCCCAAACCTTGAGACTGAATTACCTTCTCAGCACTGGGTAGGACAGGGCTGGACTCTCCAAGTGACTCCCTGATCCATCAGTTTTATTGTCACATCTGCTTCTCTGTATATCAATCCCAACTACCAAGTAGAGAGGCAATATTTCCCGTCCCTCTCCCTCAGCTCAGCTCCAATTGCAGGGCCAATTACCTCTGCACAATTGTTATTTCAGCTCTCCACAAGTTACCCAGTCCATCAATTTCTTGAGACACATTAGTGATTCCTTTCAAGTTCAGACTGCACTCTGTGTATTGTGTTTTCTCACACTGAACTCAGTTGTTCTGTATAGGATCTCATAAACCTGAATGCTCAAAAATACAGCAAGTGCCTAAGCAGTTGTCACCCACTCTCCATCAGGACCCTGAGCACAGTGTTACACTGGAAACCCCATTAGCCCAATTAGCAAGTCTAATTTTGGATGCTATCTACAGATTACTTAATGCCTCCGTAAGGACTGATGCAGTAAACGACAGGACAGTCACCCCAGGGATATGAAGCCCTGAATATTGAAATAACAATACATCCATGTTGCTTTGGAGTCGGAAGAGTGTGTCTTTAGAAATAACTGGAGAATGAGCCAGGACAAAAACATATGAGTAAAACTCCTTCTGGGAAAAGATAAGATGAAGACAACTCTATGAAACATATTTTCTCTCCTCCCTGCCAAAGCAAATTTTTGTCTTACTCTGTGGTCAAATTTTGACAACATGCTGAGCCCCCAACATCCTCCTGTGGGACACTTGTCAGTAGTTTTTCAAACAATTAACAACCTATCAAATAGAGAGCTTGCTATAGTCCCATTCGCCCTTCCCTCCACGTACACCTACCTATGCATTCTGTTATTTAAGTTGTTTCAAAAAAGACTGGTATGAAGGTGGATAAAAAAATTCTGCTTTCTACTCTCAGCTTTTCCTGGTCAAGCTCTGTGGGGATGATATGATTCTGCTTCCCCTCTTTTACACAGCCACTGAAGACTTTTCCAAATTTCATGGTTTCTCTCACTTAAAATCTTCTTCAGACAACATGACAAATACAGAGGTCTGCCTCCTTCAGGAAATGGATGAGAATGTACTTCCTTAAGAAGAACTAAACAGTGGAGTGTAGCCACTCAGGGTAGCTGTGTCCCCCTCACAGGACCCCCTTTCCATGCTCAGTAATTGCCACTTTTTATTTCTGTTTTCAAAGGGCCTTTGAAATAGAAGTGAAACTTCTGTAGCAGCAGGATGCTATCAGTTGCTGTACAAGCACCATATGATGCAATATATATATATGTTGTACATTATATACATTTTTTAATCTTTCAATTTGTTCTCTGCCAAGTCTCTTGACACCATGATATGCTGGGAAATAAGTTTAAAATGTTTAACTTCTGAAATAACCTTCCTCTCTGAAATCTCTTTTAGGAAAACACTACAGTGACACTATGGAACAGCTCTATAAATAGAAGGAGAGATTTGTCCCCTAAAAAAAAAAAAAAATTGACTCAGAAGGTTGCAGAATAGAATCCCGACAATTTTAAGAAATTTGCGGTTCTACATATTGCACTGAAACACTGAGAGTGCCATTGGATGCTGGGTTTAAAACCACAATAGAACCTAACATTTATATGAAAAAATAGAGATTGTAAAATGGAATTTGACTGACTTCACTTGTAAGAAATCCTATGCCATAAAAACATCCTTTCTTCAATCAAAATATCACCTGAATGAAGTCATCATGTTTGGCCTGATTGCATTTTTTCTCCATATATGTGCAGCTGCATTTGCCTCTCCATAAATGTCATTTGATTATGAGAAAATAAACAGGGAAGGACTCACAGGGAGTCAGTACAGGGCCTGCTTGTTTACCTGCCGCAGCTTTCCAGGCTGAAGAACAAATGTCATGCAAATGGTGCACCAGCAATGAGCTGCCAATCATCCCGCCTTGGCATTCATGGTGATTTGCTAAATCATTTAAAGAGACATGCTTTACTAAATGAAAAAATATCAGCGGCAAGGGCCTGTGTTTAAACATGGGGCTGAGTTATTATCCCAGTAGGCTGGAATGAAATGAAGACATCTTCCAATTAAAGCTTGCAGATGAACCCAGACAAACCCCCCTTTTTTCATAAAGACAGGCAGATTATGATTGGGAGAGAACAGCGACAGAGGCTTTCATTACAAGCTGATTATGGTGATATAATTCCCAGTGCTGTGTGTCTGCGGGCCCAGCTTCACATTTGAAGGTTTTTAATATAATTTCCTTAGGGTGAAATGCTGAAGATTTATTAAACTTTATGAAGGGCTTACAGATCCAATTTAAGAGGACATATCATAGGGCAAAAGTGACAGATGATAAAATACATTCCAAGAAGAAGGAAAGAAGAAGGAAAGAAGGAAAGAATGAAAAAAGGAAAGAATGAAAAAAGGAAAGAAAGAAAGAAAGAAAGAAAGAAAGAAAGAAGGAAAATAAGAAAGAAAGAGAAAGAAAGAAGAAGGAAGGAAGGAAGGAAGGAAGGAAGGAAAGAAGGAACTCATCTAAAAAGGATTATTTATTTATTTAAACTATCCCCTTTTTTTTGAGCAACAGTTGTAATTTCCTAAGTTTTGTCAGAATTTGATTATTCTCAGATTTGTTTTCTGCTTAATAAAATCTAAGTGTTCAAATCCTCAGTGTTTTGGCACTTAAAAATTTTATTGGTTTGAGGAAAATAGGAGTAAAAAATAGTTCAGTGAGATCACTAGTTTTTTTCAGTTACATATTGTAAAGACCAGTCCTATTTCAGGATTTACATACTCCTTGCCACTCCATCTTATTCAGGTGTCACTACGTAATTGTACGCAGGTGAATATCCAATTACCCGTACATCCATTTGGGTGTAAGAATAAGTGGGTAAGAGTAAGTAAATGTACAATGATAACTATAAACATCTAAACAATTCTGAAAAGTCTCAACTACACACACACACACATACACATGAGCAAGCACATCCACATCACAGTTGGCACTGAGATTTTTCACTACTGCATGTGTAGCTGTATCCTTTGATGTATGAAAGAATATCAGGCTGTGGTTATAATGTATATTCTGAAAAACATAAAAATAAGTCAGCACATTGTGTTGTTAGAAAGTGGGGAGCAAGGGAGAAAACAGCAAATTGCAATGTCCTTTTTATATTTTTTTTCCCTATTTAAATGCCACATTATTTGTTTAGCTTCAAAAAAAGGCAGAGCAAAGAAAAAGAACACAAATGGAATGATGAATGGCAGCAGCCCTTTCTCTCCAGATAAATTCAAATATCTAAGTCCACCTGGCAAGCAGAAGGGTGAGGGCTAGCAGGAAGAATTGTCTCTTTGGGAGTTTCAGTCAGTTTTTACGCCTTCCAAAGATGAGTTCAGTATTCGCAAAAGAGAACAACTCTCACCACAGCTCCAACATGAACTACAGGTAGCAGAAGCAGCCAGCTACTTTCTGGCATTTCCTTTGCTGTTTCATCTGCAGAAATTAAGATTTACCAGCAAATAATAAGGTATTCCAGGTCCAATCTCTTCTTTTTACAGGTGCACCTCATGTATCAATTGGCTATGAGGACCAGGGATCAAATCCTAGATGAGGATACCTTACTATATCTGCACCTTTGATTAGGCAACTAAATTGCACTTCCAACATCTGAAGGAGATCTAAAAGTCACATAAAGTAGTCAGTCTCCTCAATAATCAGGATTTACAGAGGAAATCTTATACAGTGGTGAATTTTGCTGCCTTAATCTGAAATGACCTCATTAGATTGTGCCGTAAACTTTGCCACAAAGCCCACTTTTATTTTTGATCTAAGTCAATATTTGACCTCAACTTTCCAGGGATAACCAACAAATACGCTAATTCCAGTTCTCATCTGGTACATGGTAAGCATATTTCACTTTTCCTTCAAAATATAAACTGTCTTCTGAAAGATTACTATAAGAAACTGTAAAGAAAATGAGTGCTAACAAACAAGAGAGATGCTAATTTAAAGGCAATTTGGGACCCCCAGAAATTCAGGGAAGATAGACTCCTAAAGGCTGCACTGAAGAAGTATCACTACAAAGAAGATATGAAAAAAGTTAACTCTGTCTCAGCTTAACCCAGGACAAAGCTATTGGTTTGGCTCTTTCTCCTGGAAAGGCCACAGGAAGAAAATCAGGTTTTTTGTCACTCAGCCTTCTGCTGGCTCAAGATATATTTTGATTGACTGCATTTTAAGAGACATACCTATGTCTTATTCTCATTGAAAATTACATTCTCTCAAAAGATATTTATGTTTCTGTACACAGGAAAGGAGACATTTGGTCTAGCTTCTTGGCTTGGGGAAGACACTGTGTACCCGTCAACTATTCTTGGTTTTGTTTTATAAACATTTCTTTAAACTTCAGATCTTTAGGAGAGCAGACTTCTGTTACTCGGTACTTATACGGCACACAGTAAAATGAGCAAGCCCTTATGAGCACAGTCTAAGGATGCGACAGCAACGATACTATAAATGAGGATACCGGTGCTCAGACAGCAGGGTACTAGTTTTGGTTTGCCTTTTGTAAAGAAGTAAACATAGTGACACACCTAGTACTACACAAGGATTTAGAAAATTTAGAGGGCTTGCATGAAACTGTGTTTCATTATTGTGAAAGTGAGATAATAAAATGGAAATTTATGAGCTGCTTTGAGATCAATAAGCAAAGATTTAATAAATACCTAGGTAATTTCTTCTTATTATTTCCATGCAGCCTTGAAATAAAGCTAGTCATTGCATGGTATTTAGTTACCATTTACTCGTCCGACCAGCCTTAACAACAAAAAAAGGCTCTGAATGGCATGACATATTTGTGTGAGTAATGTTTGGTTATCGTACTGCACACCTCCATGCTTGGATGAATACGAACAGCACAGGCAGTACTTCACATCCCGGATTATCATGTTGAGGTGCTGACAACTCTGCAGGGACCCTACCAATGAATTTGTCTGATGTCAGAGAAGATTAACCCTGGGCCACACCACCTATAGACAACTCACAAACAATTTTACTTAGTGAGCAAAGCACACTCTTAACAAAGTAGTTCATACATATTGGGAGTTTATCTATAACATCACCTTAATATGTGTATATTAGTAAGTCACTGATCAGCCTGAATTAAGTCTCCTGAACCACGTGTGTCACAGCTTAGACCTGCAGAACCTGGCTAATTCACTGGTTTTGTTTGTTAGATCCCCTATCAAGTGCAGGCCACATCCTGTGACATTTCTCTGACTGTTTCCCCACAGGGACTGGGTGATTCTAGTTCTGTTCATTCAGTCTTCCTTTGCCTCTCAGCATGACCTGATTGAGAAGGTAGCCTTTTTGTGGTTTGTTGATTTATTTCTGCATGAATAAAATCTCTAATTATTCATGGTGTCTACTAAAGCACAATCAAATCCTCCTGCTATGAACCAAAATCCCATGCAAGACTTAGCTAATAAATGGCTCCCTGGTTTCAAAACAAAATAATCACTTTCAGCACTTTTTGACACAAGATCTCATACAAGAGGAAAGTTGAACTTCTGGTGGTCAAACAAGACGTTGTTATGTTCTGAAGACTCTTGCCAGTGTGTAGGCAGAAGTGTATTGACAAAACAGGGTTCAGGTTCAGCCATCACCAGCCAAGCAAAAAAATCCAGGCTTGCTCAAGCCCCAGGTGTTTAAGGCATGTCAGCCATATGCACAGCCAAAATCACGTACTCCAGTGTCTGCCTACACTCTCTCATGCTTACATCAGACATTTTATGGGTGCTGTCCTACCTGCTAAGAGACTTACATCAGTTGCTTCTATTCAAATATGGCTGTTTCACACCTATGCAAACAGAAGAAGATGGCTTGCAAAAAGTAACCTCTCTCTTTGTATTTCTCCTTCTCTTCAGCTGCATTTACATAGGGCTTCCCACATGCAAAGTAACCGTCAACCTTAGTTTGCACAGTGACAAGCTAAACAGGAGTTTAATTTTGAAATAGATTTTAAAAATTAATTTAGTTTTGATCCTGTGAACTTGCACTGATATAAAAACACATAAGTTACCTTGAGAAGACTTGTTAGTATGCAATGGAAGAATTAAACTGGATGGATTTCTCCAGGATATGAATCTGTAAAGCTAAAGTTAGCTGGTCACCAAAGACTCAGGCTCTGCTGAATGAACATGATTGTAATCTTTCTACAGTTCATCCACAAGGCACTTCAAGATAAAAAGCAAATCAGAAACAATACCCATAATCCTCCAGGAATTTGTTGTCAAACTGAGTCTTATTTTCTAATAGGATTTTTCCCACTCTTAAATCAGACATGTTATTGACCTGTAGAAGTCATTCACTTGTTAATACTTGCAAAGTGTTGAATTATTAATAATTCAAATTATTATTGTTAATCTGAGGAGACTAAATGATCACTTCAGGATATTTCTAAAAATGTTTAGAAGGTCACATGATGAGAATAATGTCTGCAGGTAAATATTCTTAAGGCTTCACTGCAGAAACAGTTCACTACCTGGGATCAGGTGAAAAAGATATGTCACTTAACTGAGAGGTATGTCACTCATCTAAAAAAGTTGCACATTTTGAGCACTACAGTTTTTATGCAATTTCCTCATGACTCCAGAGTTGATTATGGTTAGAGATTTATGTCAGAAGAGGACGAATTATCCATTCTAAGATCTTCCTGGCAGAGCAGCTTTTAAGGAGTCATCCTTTCTGATGAAACTGTGAGACTGACTCCTAGAGCCCCAAAGTAGGGACATGCACCCAAGAGCTCTAGGTTGATTGCATAAAATGCATGACAGTAATTGCAGTGTATCCAAGAATGACTGTCAAAAGGGTACTTTGAAGTCATTTTCTTGCAGCATTAAGAAGACTGCAACAGGGAGGCTGAAATCACAGAAACTATTCTCAGGCTTTCTCAGCTTTGTGAAATACAGCAACTAAGTTGTATTTCCCCTAATCTTTGGAAAAGTTAGGAAATATAAACCTTAATAGTTTGACATTTAGCACAAAAAATATATACAATATGCTTTTATAAGTACTGTCTGCTGCCAAAGTCATGAATTTAAAAGCTATGATACTAAGTTCAGACCATGAATAGCTTTGGTTTAAGGGTAAGCCTGGGATATGATGATTCTGAGTCATCTGTAAGACTAAATTATTAAGGACTTGCTTTGTGCTCTGGGCAAAGATATAAGAACTGAATAAAACATATGTGCTTCCACACTAAAAAAGAATTGCAAGGCTCATGTTCTGTAGAAAGGTCTATTTGCCAGCCGAGAAACAAGAAGGAGAACTGTGGGTGTCAGCAATAAACAAGTAAGACTGAGGACTTGTTTAATAATTCTACAGGTGAGTGAAAGGTGATTTTTCTGCCAAGTCCTGCTATCAGAAAGTGTTTCTCCTGCAGGAGTTACGCTCACAACACATAAGCGCAGAATAAATCCCATCACATAGGAAGGACCATTACAGGATCCATGGCTGAGCATATGCAGAACAGTGTCCCCAGATGTAGTACCTGATTCCCTCAGTGTTAATGTCAGTGGCCACCTCCAGCAGGCTGCAGAGCATGATGTAAGCCACACTTGTTTGCTCAGAGTTTGAATGTTTTGCCTTTTTTTCCTGGCCTATCAATATGAAGGCAACTGAGCAGTAGAAAACAAGTGCTTTGGTGTCAGAAGGATTCAAACACACCTATAGTTTGGAAGGAACTGAATTTTTAGTGGTAGACACATCCTGCAATATGCGAACGTTATGAAAGACAAATTAATGACGGAAGGGTTTGGTTGTTAGAAGTGGATCCCAAATTGATTTAAATTTTTGATTCAATCTGATCCTATCTTCAAACATACTGTGCAAGTATCAAAATTTTTATCTTTGTTTTTATCTTTGTTATACCTCCATAAGCACCTGATATGTAAAAGCACAGTAAATACTTCTATCTGTTCCATTTCCATATGTCATTCCTTCATACAAAAAGAAACGCTGCACCGATAATTTAAAGAATTTACCACTTTTGAAACCTCTTTTTAGCATTACCCCAGGACCTGACATAACATGACATAATTAATTACTGTAGATTGCTGGAAATAGGTAGTAAGCACAGACTTTTGTCTGAAATCTACTTTGGTTAGGCTAACTGGGTAGAATCTGAACCCAAAGGAACATGGAATGTGGAGAGACTGAGGGCCATCAGGGAC